>NC_134833.1:22222687-22373605 GCF_004210375.1 Tachypleus tridentatus | reverse complement strand
GTAGTTTAACATGCGTGGTATATTACCAAGGTGTTTTGGTAAGCATTAATTCTACGCACATACTTTGCAGGCAATTTGTGGTACATGTTATTAATTATTCTATCTCATTAAAAGTATACTTACAGTAGTTTAACATGTATGTGGTATATTACCAAGGTGTTTGTCGCTATTAAGTATACTTACACATAGTTCAAAACATGTGTGAGTATGTTATTCAATGTTTATCTCATTAAGAGTATACTTACAGTAGTTTAACGCTGAAGTGGTATATTACTTTAGAGTGTTTGTTCTCATTTAAGTATACTTACAGTAGTTCTTAAATGTGTGTGGTATGGTATATCAAGGTGTTTTATCTCATTAAGTATACTTACAGTGGACTTTAACTTCAAGGTATGTATATGTCATCAAGGTGTTTATCTCATTAGGTGATACACTTACAGTAGTTTAACATGTGTGGTATATTACCAAGAGTGTTTGTCTTTATTAATTATACTTACAGCATAATTAAGAGCGTGTGTGGTAATATTTATTAAATTGTTTGTATCTCATTAAATATACTTAACCAGGGAGTTTACAGCATGTGAGGTATGTTACCAGGGTGTTTGTCTTGTGGGTTATACTTACATGTAACAAAGGCAGCCTTCTGTGGTAAGTTATGTGTGTGTATCTCATTAAGGCCACCGCTTGCGGTGAGGTTTATCATTATGGTAATTACATGTATTTACAGGGTGTTTATCTTTATTAGTTATACTTACATAACTAAAACATGTGTGGCACATGTATTATTAATAATAATATCCTCTTTAATTATACTTACAGTAGTTTAACATGTAGTAGTATATTACCAAGGGTGTTTGTCTTATTAATTATACTTACACATAACTAAACAGTATGTAGTATGTTATTATTAATGTGTATCTCATTAAGTATACTTACAGTAGTTTAACATGTGTGGTATATTACCAAGGTGTTTGTCTTATTAATTATACTTACATAACTAAAACATATGTAGTATATTATTAATGTGTGTATTTCATTAAATTATACTTACAGTAGTTTAACGTGTGTGGTGGTATATTACCAAGGGTGTTTGTCTCATTAAAGTATACTTACAGTGGTTTAACATGTGTGGTATATTATCAGGTGTTTATCTCATTAAGTTATACTTACAGTAGTTTAACTTCTGTGGTATGTCATCCAAGGTGTTTATCTCATTAAGTACTATACAGTAGTTTAACATGTGTGGTATATTACCAAGATGTTTGTCTTATTAATTATACTTACACATATACTTAAAACGGATTTGTAGTATGTTATTAAATGTGTTATCTCATTAAGTATATTTACAGTAGTTTAACATGTGTGAGTATATTACCGAGGGTGTTTACATCTTGTATTAGTATACTTACACATAACTAAAGCATGTGTGGTATCGTCATTTATGTAGTACGATATAAAGGCGGGAATTATGCTTGCAGAATTAGTTTAACAACATGTATGAGGTATATTACCAAGATGTTTATCTTATTAAATTATACTTACACATACCTAAAACATGTAGTGGTATATTATTGTTGTGTGTAGTATCTCATTAAATATACTTACAGTAGTTTAGTATGTGTAATATATGTACCAGGGTGTTTATCTCATTAAGTATACTTACAGTACTTTAGCATTGTGTGTGTATGTTATGAAGGTGTTTATCTCATTAAATTATACTTACAGTAGTTTTAATTTATTGTGTGGTATATTATCAAGGTGTTTATCTCATTAAATTATACTTACAGTAGTTTAATTTGTGTGTGGTATGTTATCAAGGTGTTTATCTTATTAAGTATACTTACAGTAGTTTAACATGTGTGGTATAGTTAACAAGGTGTTTATCTCATTAAATTATACTTACAGTAGTTTAACTTGTGCGGTATGTTATCAAGGTGTTTATCTCTTTAAGGTATATGTTACAGTAGTTTCAACATGTTATGTGGTATGGTTATCAAGGTGTTTATCATTAATTATAATTTACAGTGGTTTAACTTTACATGTGGTATATTAAGAAGGTGTTTATCTCATTAAGTATACTTACAGTAGTTTAACATGTGTGGCAGTATATTACCAAGGTGTTTATCTCATTAGTATACTTACAGTAGTTTAACTTGTGCGGGTATGTTATCAAGGTGTTTATCCCATTAAGTATACTTACCGTAGTTTAACATATGTAAAGTATATTACCAAGGTGTTTATCTCATCATAAAATATTACTTACAGTAGTTTATCATGTGTAGTATATTACCAAGGTGTTTATCTCATTAAGTATACTTACAGTTGTTTAACTTGTGTGGTATGTTATCAAGGTGTTTATCTCATTAAGTATATTTACAGTAGTTTAACTTCTGTGGTATATTACCAAGGTGTTTATCTCATAAAGTACACTTACAGTAGTTTAACATGTGTGGTATATTACCAAGGTGTTTATCTCATTAAACGCATACTTACAGTAGTTTAACATGTGTAGTATGTTAGTACCAAGGTGTTTATCTCATTAAGTATACTTACAGTAGTTTAACAATGTGCGGTATCACTATCAAGGTGTTTATCTCATTAAGTATATATTTACAGTAGTTTAACATGTGTGGTATATTACCAAGGTGTTTATCTCATTAAGCATATTTACAGTAGTTTAACATGTGTAGTATAGTACCAAGGTGTTTATCTCATTAAGTATACTTACAGTAGTTTAACATGTGTGGTATATTACCAAGGTGTTTATCTCATTAAGTATACTTACAGTAGTTTAACTTGTGTGGTATGTTATCAGGTGTTTATCTCATTAAATATACTTTTACAGTAGTTTAATGTGTGGTATATTTACCAAGGTGTTTATCTCATTAAGCATACTTACAGTAGTTTAACTTGTGTGGTATGTTATCAAGGTGTTTATCTCATTAAGTATACTTTACAGTTGGTAGTTTAACATGTGTAGTATATTACCAAGGTGTTTATCTCATTAAGTATACTTACAGTAGTTTAACATGTGTGGTATATTACCAAGGTGTTTGTCTTATTAATTATACTTACACATAACTAAAACATGTGTGGTATGTTATTACACTATGGTATCTCATTAAGTATACTTACAGTAGTTTATGTCGAAATTTATTAACATATGTGTGGTATATTATTAAGGTGACATTTGCACGGTCTCATTAAGTATACTTACAGTAGTTTTAACATGTGTGGTATATTACCAAGGTGTTTATCTCATTAAGTATACTTACAGTAGTTTAACTTCTGTGGTATGTCAACATGTGAGGTGTTTATCTCATTAAGTATACTTACAGTAGTTTAACATGTGTGGTATATTACCAAGGTGTTTGTCTTATTAATTATACTTACACATAACTAAAACATGTGTGGTATGTTATTAATGTGTATCTCATTAAGTATACTTACAGTAGTTTAACATGTGTGGTATATTACCAAGGTGTTTGTCTTATTAATTATACTTACACATAACTAAAACATATGTGGTATGTTATTAATGTGTATCTCATTAAATTATACTTACAGTAGTTTAACATGTGTGGTATATTACCAAGGTGTTTGTCTTATTAATTATACTTACACATAACTAAAACATGTGTGGTATGTTATTAATGTGTATCTCATTAAGTATACTTACAGTAGTTTAACATGTGTGGTATATTACCAAGGTGTTTGTCTTATTAATTATACTTACACATAACTAAAACATGTGTGGTATGTTATTAATGTGTATCTCATTAAGTATACTTACAGTAGTTTAACATGTGTGGTATATTACCAAGGTGTTTGTCTTATTAATTATACTTACACATAACTAAAACATGTGTGGTATGTTATTAATGTGTATCTCATTAAGTATACTTACAGTAGTTTAACATGTGTGGTATATTACCAAGGTGTTTGTCTCATTAAGTATACTTACAGTAGTTTAACATGTGTGGTATATTATCAAGGTGTTTATCTCATTAAGTATTATACTTACAGTAGTTTAACTTCTGTGGTATGTCATCAAGGTGTTTATCTCATTAAGTATACTTACAGTAGTTTAACATGTGTGGTATATTACCAAGGTGTTTGTCTTATTAATTATACTTACACATAACTAAAACATGTGTGGTATGTTATTAATGTGTATCTCATTAAGTATACTTACAGTAGTTTAACATGTGTGGTATATTACCAAGGTGTTTGTCTTATTAATTATACTTACACATAACTAAAACATGTGTGGTATGTTATTAATGTGTATCTCATTAAGTATACTTACAGTAGTTTAACATGTGTGGTATATTACCAAGGTGTTTGTCTTATTAATTATACTTACACATAACTAAAACATGTGTGGTATGTTATTAATGTGTATCTCATTAAGTATACTTACAGTAGTTTAACATGTGTGGTATATTACCAAGGTGTTTGTCTTATTAATTATACTTACACATAACTAAAACATGTGTGGTATGTTATTAATGTGTATCTCATTAAGTATACTTACAGTAGTTTAACATGTGTGGTATATTACCAAGGTGTTTGTCTTATTAATTATACTTACACATAACTAAAACATGTGTGGTATGTTATTAATGTGTATCTCATTAAGTATACTTACAGTAGTTTAACATGTGTGGTATATTACCAAGGTGTTTGTCTTATTAATTATACTTACACATAACTAAAACATGTGTGGTATGTTATTAATGTGTATCTCATTAAGTATACTTACAGTAGTTTAACATGTGTGGTATATTACCAAGGTGTTTGTCTTATTAATTATACTTACACATAACTAAAACATGTGTGGTATGTTATTAATGTGTATCTCATTAAGTATACTTACAGTAGTTTAACATGTGTGGTATTCTACCAAGGTGTTTGTCTTATTAATTATACTTACAGTAGTTTAACATGTGTGGTATATTATCAAGGTGTTTATCTCATTAAGTATACTTACAGTAGTTTAACTTGTGTGGTATGTTATCAAGGTGTTTATCTCATTAAGTATACTTACAGTAGTTTAACATGTGTGGTATATTACCAAGGTGTTTGTCTTATTAATTATACTTACACATAACTAAAACATGTGTGGTATGTTATTAATGTGTATCTCATTAAGTATACTTACAGTAGTTTAACATGTGTGGTATATTACCAAGGTGTTTGTCTTATTAATTATACTTACACATAACTAAAACATGTGTGGTATGTTATTAATGTGTATCTCATTAAGTATACTTACAGTAGTTTAACATGTGTGGTATATTACCAAGGTGTTTGTCTTATTAATTATACTTACACATAACTAAAACATGTGGTATGTTATTAATGTGTATCTCATTAAGTATACTTACAGTAGTTTAACATGTGTGGTATATTACCAAGGTGTTTGTCTTATTAATTATACTTACATAACTAAAACATGTGTGGTATGTTATTAATGTGTATCTCATTAAGTATACTTACAGTATTTTAACATGTGTGGTATATTACCAAGGTGTTTGTCTTATTAATTATACTTACACATAACTAAAACATGTGTGGTATGTTATTAATGTGTATCTCATTAAGTATACTTACAGTAGTTTAACATGTGTGGTATATTACCAAGGTGTTTATCTTATTAATTATACTTACACAGTAGTAAAACATGTGTGGTATGTTATTAAGGTGTTTATCTCATTAAGTATACTTACAGTAGTTTAACATGTGTGGTATGTTATCAAGGTGTTTATCTCATTAATTATACTTACAGTAGTTTAATACACATGTGTGGTATGTTATCAATGTTTATCTCATTAAGTATACTTACAGTAGTTTAACATGTGTGGTATATTACCAAGGTGTTTATCCTCATTAATTATACTTACAGTAGTTTAACATGTGTGGTATGTTATTAAGGTGTTTATCTCATTAAGTATACTTACAGTAGTTTAACATGTGTGGTATATTATCAAGGTGTTTATCTCATTAAGTATACTTCACAGTAGTTTAACATGTGTGGTATATTACAAGGTGTTTATCTCATTAAGTATACTTACAGTAGTTTAACATGTGTAGTATATTACCAAGGTGTTTATCTCATTAAGTATACTTACAGTAGTTTAACTTGTGTGGTATGTTATCAAGGTGTTTATCTCATTAAGTATACTTACAGTAGTTTAACATGTGTGGTATATTACAAGGTGTTTATCTCATTAAGTATACTTACAGTAGTTTAACATGTGTGGTATATTACCAAGGTGTTTATCTCATTAAGTATACTTACAGTAGTTTAACATGTGTAGTATGGTACCAAGGTGTTTATCTCATTAAGTATACTTACAGTAGTTTAACATGTGTGGTATATTACCAAGGTGTTTATCTCATACACTTACAGTAGTTTAACATGTGGTATATTACCAAGGTGTTTATCTCATTAAGTATACTTACAGTAGTTTAACATGTGTGGTATATTACCAAGGTGTTTATCTCATTAAGTATACTTACAGTAGTTTAACATGTGTGGTATATTATCAAGGTGTTTATCTCATTAAGTATACTTACAGTAGTTTAACATGTGTGGTATATTACCAAGGTGTTTATCTCATTAAGTATACTTACAGTAGTTTAACATGTGTGTGGTATACATCAAGGTGTTTATCTCATTAAGTATACTTACAGTAGTTTAACATGTGTGGTATATTACCAAGGTGTTTATCTTATTAATTATACTTACACATAACTAAAACATGTGTGGTATGTTATTAAGGTGTATCTCATTAAGTATACTTACAGTAGTTTAACATGTGTGGTATATTACCAAGGTGTTTGTCTTATTAATTATACTTACACATAACTAAAACATGTGTGGTATGTTATTAATGTGTATCTCATTAAGTATACTTACAGTAGTTTAACATGTGTGGTATATTACCAAGGTGTTTGTCTTATTAATTATACTTACACATAACTAAAACATGTGTGGTATGTTATTAATGTGTATCTCATTAAGTATACTTACAGTAGTTTAACATGTGTGGTATATTACCAAGGTGTTTGTCTTATTAATTATACTTACACATAACTAAAACATGTGTGGTATGTTTATTAATGTGTATCTCATTAAGTATACTTACAGTAGTTTAACATGTGTGGTATATTACCAAGGTGTTTGTCTTATTAATTATATACTTTACAAAAACATGTGTGGTATGTTATTAATGTGTATCTCATTAAGTATACTTACAGTAGTTTAACATGTGTGGTATATTACCAAGTGTGTTTATCTTACACATAACAAAAAAACAATGTTATTATGTTATCTCATTAAGTATAACAGTAGTTTAACATGTGTGGTATATTACCAAGGTGTTTATCTCATTAAGTATACTTACAGTAGTTTAACATGTGTGGTATATTACCAAGGTGTTTATCTTATTAATTATACTTACAGTAGTTTAACTTCTGTGGTATGTTATCAAGGTGTTTATCTCATTAAGTATACTTACAGTAGTTTAACATGTGTGGTATATTACCAAGGTGTTTGTCTTATTAATTATACTTACACATAACTAAAACATGTGTGGTATGTTATTAATGTGTATCTCATTAAGTATACTTACAGTAGTTTAACATGTGTGGTATATTACCAAGGTGTTTGTCTTATTAATTATACTTACACATAACTAAAACATGTGTGGTATGTTATTAATGTGTATCTCATTAAGTATACTTACAGTAGTTTAACATGTGTGGTATATTACCAAGGTGTTTGTCTTATTAATTATACTTACACATAACTAAAACATGTGTGGTATGTTATTAATGTGTATCTCATTAAGTATACTTACAGTAGTTTAACATGTGTGGTATATTACCAAGGTGTTTATCTTATTAATTATACTTACACATAACTAAAACATGTGTGGTATGTTATTAATGTGTATCTCATTAAGTATACTTACAGTAGTTTAACATGTGTGGTATATTACCAAGGTGTTTGTCTTATTAATTATACTTACACATAACTAAAACATGTGTGGTATGTTATTAATGTGTATCTCATTAAGTATACTTACAGTAGTTTAACATGTGTGGTATATTACCAAGGTGTTTGTCTTATTAATTATACTTACACATAACTAAAACATGTGTGGTATGTTATTAATGTGTATCTCATTAAGTATACTTACAGTAGTTTAACATGTGTGGTATATTACCAAGGTGTTTGTCTTATTAATTATACTTACATAACTAAAACATGTGTGGTATGTTATTAATGTGTATCTCATTAAGTATACTTACAGTAGTTTAACATGTGTGGTATATTACCAAGGTGTTTGTCTTATTAATTATACTTACACATAACTAAAACATGTGTGGTATGTTATTAATGTGTATCTCATTAAGTATACTTACAGTAGTTTAACATGTGTGGTATATTACCAAGGTGTTTGTCTTATTAATTATACTTACACATAACTAAAACATGTGTGGTATGTTATTAATGTGTATCTCATTAAGTATACTTACAGTAGTTTAACATGTGTGGTATATTACCAAGGTGTTTGTCTTATTAATTATACTTACACATAACTAAAACATGTGTGGTATGTTATTAATGTGTATCTCATTAAGTATACTTACAGTAGTTTAACATGTGTGGTATATTACCAAGGTGTTTGTCTTATTAATTATACTTACACATAACTAAAACATGTGTGGTATGTTATTAATGTGTATCTCATTAAGTATACTTACAGTAGTTTAACATGTGTGGTATATTACCAAGGTGTTTGTCTTATTAATTATACTTACACATAACTAAAACATGTGTGGTATGTTATTAATGTGTATCTCATTAAGTATACTTACAGTAGTTTAACATGTGTGGTATATTACCAAGGTGTTTGTCTTATTAATTATACTTATAACTACAAAACATGTGTGGTATGTTATTAATGTGTATCTCATTAAGTATACTTACAGTAGTTTAACATGTGTGGTATATTACCAAGGTGTTTGTCTTATTAATTATACTTACACATAACTAAAACATGTGTGGTATGTTATTAATGTGTATCTCATTAAGTATACTTACAGTAGTTTAACATGTGTGGTATATTACCAAGGTGTTTGTCTTATTAATTATACTTACACATAACTAAAACATGTGTGGTATGTTATTAATGTGTATCTCATTAAGTATACTTACAGTAGTTTAACATGTGTGGTATATTACCAAGGTGTTTGTCTTATTAATTATACTTACATAACTAAAACATGTGTGGTATGTTATTAATGTGTATCTCATTAAGTATACTTACAGTAGTTTAACATGTGTGGTATATTACCAAGGTGTTTGTCTTATTAATTATACTTACACATAACTAAAACATGTGTGGTATGTTATTAATGTGTATCTCATTAAGTATACTTACAGTAGTTTAACATGTGTGGTATATTACCAAGGTGTTTGTCTTATTAATTATACTTACACATAACTAAAACATGTGTGGTATGTTATTAATGTGTATCTCATTAAGTATACTTACAGTAGTTTAACATGTGTGGTATATTACCAAGGTGTTTGTCTTATTAATTATACTTACACATAACTAAAACATGTGTGGTATGTTATTAATGTGTATCTCATTAAGTATACTTACAGTAGTTTAACATGTGTGGTATATTACCAAGGTGTTTGTCTTATTAATTATACTTACACATAACTAAAACATGTGTGGTATGTTATTAATGTGTATCTCATTAAGTATACTTACAGTAGTTTAACATGTGTGGTATATTACCAAGGTGTTTGTCTTATTAATTATACTTACACATAACTAAAACATGTGTGGTATGTTATTAATGTGTATCTCATTAAGTATACTTACAGTAGTTTAACATGTGTTTATTACAGGTGTTTGTCTCATTAAGTATACTTACAGTAGTTTAACATGTGTGGTTACCAAGGTGTTTATCTTCATTAATTATACTTACAGTAGTTTAACATGTGTGGTATGTTATCAAGGTGTTTATCTCATTAAGTATACTTACAGTAGTTTAACATGTGTGGTATATTACCAAGGTGTTTGTCTTATTAATTATACTTACACATAACTAAAACATGTGTGGTATGTTATTAATGTGTATCTCATTAAGTATACTTACAGTAGTTTAACATGTGTGGTATATTACCAAGGTGTTTGTCTTATTAATTATACTTACACATAACTAAAACATGTGTGGTATGTTATTAATGTGTATCTCATTAAGTATACTTACAGTAGTTTAACATGTGTGGTATATTACCAAGGTGTTTGTCTTATTAATTATACTTACACATAACTAAAACATGTGTGGTATGTTATTAATGTGTATCTCATTAAGTATACTTACAGTAGTTTAACATGTGTGGTATATTACCAAGGTGTTTGTCTTATTAATTATACTTACACATAACTAAAACATGTGTGGTATGTTATTAATGTGTATCTCATTAAGTATACTTACAGTAGTTTAACATGTGTGGTATATTACCAAGGTGTTTGTCTTATTAATTATACTTACACATAACTAAAACATGTGTGGTATGTTATTAATGTGTATCTCATTAAGTATACTTACAGTAGTTTAACATGTGTGGTATATTACAAGGTGTTTGTCTTATTAATTATACTTACACATAACTAAAACATGTGTGGTATGTTATTAATGTGTATCTCATTAAGTATACTTACAGTAGTTTAACATGTGTGGTATATTACCAAGGTGTTTATCTCATTAAGTATACTTACAGTAGTTTAACATGTGTGGTATGTTATCAAGGTGTTTATCTCATTAAGTATATTTACAGTAGTTCAACATATGTGGTATGTTATCAAGGTGTTTATCTCATTAAGTATACTTACAGTAGTTTAACATGTGTGGTATATTACCAAGGTGTTTGTCTTATTAATTATACTTACACATAACTAAAACATGTGTGGTATGTTATTAATGTGTATCTCATTAAGTATACTTACAGTAGTTTAACATGTGTGGTATATTACCAAGGTGTTTGTCTTATTAATTATACTTACACATAACTAAAACATGTGTGGTATGTTATTAATGTGTATCTCATTAAGTATACTTACAGTAGTTTAACATGTGTGGTATATTACCAAGGTGTTTGTCTTATTAATTATACTTACACATAACTAAAACATGTGTGGTATGTTATTAATGTGTATCTCATTAAGTATACTTACAGTAGTTTAACATGTGTGGTATATTACCAAGGTGTTTGTCTTATTAATTATACTTACACATAACTAAAACATGTGTGGTATGTTATTAATGTGTATCTCATTAAGTATACTTACAGTAGTTTAACATGTGTGGTATATTACCAAGGTGTTTGTCTTATTAATTATACTTACACATAACTAAAACATGTGTGGTATGTTATTAATGTGTATCTCATTAAGTATACTTACAGTAGTTTAACATGTGTGGTATATTACCAAGGTGTTTGTCTTATTAATTATACTTACACATAACTAAAACATGTGTGGTATGTTATTAATGTGTATCTCATTAAGTATACTTACAGTAGTTTAACATGTGTGGTATATTACCAAGGTGTTTGTCTTATTAATTATACTTACACATAACTAAAACATGTGTGGTATGTTATTAATGTGTATCTCATTAAGTATACTTACAGTAGTTTAACATGTGTGGTATATTACCAAGGTGTTTGTCTCATTAAGTATACTTACAGTAGTTTAACATGTGTGGTATATTATCAAGGTGTTTATCTCATTAAGTATACTTACAGTAGTTTAACATGTGTGGTATGTTATCAAGGTGTTTATCTCATTAAGTATACTTACAGTAGTTTAACATGTGTGGTATATTACCAAGGTGTTTGTCTTATTAATTATACTTACACATAACTAAAACATGTGTGGTATGTTATTAATGTGTATCTCATTAAGTATACTTACAGTAGTTTAACATGTGTGGTATATTACCAAGGTGTTTGTCTTATTAATTATACTTACACATAACTAAAACATGTGTGGTATGTTATTAATGTGTATCTCATTAAGTATACTTACAGTAGTTTAACATGTGTGGTATATTACCAAGGTGTTTGTCTTATTAATTATACTTACACATAACTAAAACATGTGTGGTATGTTATTAATGTGTATCTCATTAAGTATACTTACAGTAGTTTAACATGTGTGGTATATTACCAAGGTGTTTGTCTTATTAATTATACTTACACATAACTAAAACATGTGTGGTATGTTATTAATGTGTATCTCATTAAGTATACTTACAGTAGTTTAACATGTGTGGTATATTACCAAGGTGTTTGTCTTATTAATTATACTTACACATAACTAAAACATGTGTGGTATGTTATTAATGTGTATCTCATTAAGTATACTTACAGTAGTTTAACATGTGTGGTATATTACCAAGGTGTTTGTCTTATTAATTATACTTACACATAACTAAAACATGTGTGGTATGTTATTAATGTGTATCTCATTAAGTATACTTACAGTAGTTTAACATGTGTGGTATATTACCAAGGTGTTTGTCTCATTAAGTATACTTACAGTAGTTTAACTTGTGTGGTATGTTATCAAGGTGTTTATCTCATTAAGTATACTTACAGTAGTTTAACATGTGTGGTATATTACCAAGGTGTTTATCTCATTAAGTATACTTACAGTAGTTTAACATGTGTGGTATGTTATCAAGGTGTTTATCTCATTAAGTATACTTACAGTAGTTTAACATGTGTGGTATGTTATCAAGGTGTTTATCTCATTAAGTATACTTACAGTAGTTTAACATGTGTGGTATATTACCAAGGTGTTTATCTCATTAAGTATACTTACAGTAGTTTAACATGTGTGGTATATTACCAAGGTGTTTATCTCATTAAGTATACTTACAGTAGTTTAACATGTGTGGTATATTATCAAGGTGTTTATCTCATTAAGTATACTTACAGTAGTTTAACATGTGTGGTATATTATTAAGGTGTTTGTCTCATTAAGTATACTTACAGTAGTTTAACATGTGTGGTATATTATCAAGGTGTTTATCTCATTAAGTATACTTACAGTAGTTTAAAACATGTGTGGTATGTTATCAAGGTGTTTATCTCATTAAGTATACTTACAGTAGTTTAACATGTGTGGTATATTACCAAGGTGTTTGTCTTATTAATTATACTTACATAACTAAAACATGTGTGGTATGTTATTAATGTTTATCTCATTAAGTATACTTACAGTAGTTTAACATGTGTGGTATATTACCAAGGTGTTTATCTTATTAATTATACTTACAGTAGTTTAACATGTGTGGTATGTTATTAAGGTGTTTATCTCATTAAGTATACTTACAGTAGTTTAACATGTGTGGTATATTACCAAGGTGTTTATCTCATTAATTATACTTTACAGTAGTTTAACATGTGTGGTATGTTACCAATGTTTATCTCATTAAGTATACTTACAGTAGTTTAACATGTGTGGTATATTACCAAGGTGTTTGTCTTATTAATTATACTTACACATAACTAAAACATGTGTGGTATGTTATTAATGTGTATCTCATTAAGTATACTTACAGTAGTTTAACATGTGTGGTATATTACCAAGGTGTTTGTCTTATTAATTATACTTACACATAACTAAAACATGTGTGGTATGTTATTAATGTGTATCTCATTAAGTATACTTACAGTAGTTTAACATGTGTGGTATATTACCAAGGTGTTTGTCTTATTAATTATACTTACACATAACTAAAACATGTGTGGTATGTTATTAATGTGTATCTCATTAAGTATACTTACAGTAGTTTAACATGTGTGGTATATTACCAAGGTGTTTGTCTTATTAATTATACTTACACATAACTAAAACATGTGTGGTATGTTATTAATGTGTATCTCATTAAGTATACTTACAGTAGTTTAACATGTGTGGTATATTACCAAGGTGTTTGTCTTATTAATTATACTTACACATAACTAAAACATGTGTGGTATGTTATTAATGTGTATCTCATTAAGTATACTTACAGTAGTTTAACATGTGTGGTATATTACCAAGGTGTTTGTCTTATTAATTATACTTACACATAACTAAAACATGTGTGGTATGTTATTAATGTTTATCTCATTAAGTATACTTACAGTAGTTTAACATGTGTGGTATATTACCAAGGTGTTTGTCTCATTAATTATACTTACAGTAGTTTAACATGTGTGGTATGTTATCAAGGTGTTTATCTCATTAAGTATACTTACAGTAGTTTAACATGTGTGGTATATTACCAAGGTGTTTATCTCATTAATTATACTTACAGTAGTTAAAACATGTGTGGTATGTTATTAATGTGTATCTCATTAAGTATACTTACAGTAGTTTAACATGTGTGGTATATTACCAAGGTGTTTGTCTTATTAATTATACTTACACATAACTAAAACATGTGTGGTATGTTATTAATGTGTATCTCATTAAGTATACTTACAGTAGTTTAACATGTGTGGTATATTACCAAGGTGTTTGTCTTATTAATTATACTTACACATAACTAAAACATGTGTGGTATGTTATTAATGTGTATCTCATTAAGTATACTTACAGTAGTTTAACATGTGTGGTATATTACCAAGGTGTTTGTCTTATTAATTATACTTACACATAACTAAAACATGTGTGGTATGTTATTAATGTGTATCTCATTAAGTATACTTACAGTAGTTTAACATGTGTGGTATATTACCAAGGTGTTTGTCTTATTAATTATACTTACACATAACTAAAACATGTGTGGTATGTTATTAATGTGTATCTCATTAAGTATACTTACAGTAGTTTAACATGTGTGGTATATTACCAAGGTGTTTGTCTTATTAATTATACTTACACATAACTAAAACATGTGTGGTATGTTATTATTGTGTATCTCATTAAGTATACTTACAGTAGTTTAACATGTGTGGTATATTACCAAGGTGTTTGTCTTATTAATTATACTTACACATAACTAAAACATGTGTGGTATGTTATTAATGTGTATCTCATTAAGTATACTTACAGTAGTTTAACATGTGTGGTATATTACCAAGGTGTTTGTCTTATTAATTATACTTACACATAACTAAAACATGTGTGGTATGTTATTAATGTGTATCTCATTAAGTATACTTACAGTAGTTTAACATGTGTGGTATATTACCAAGGTGTTTGTCTTATTAATTATACTTACACATAACTAAAACATGTGTGGTATGTTATTAATGTGTATCTCATTAAGTATACTTACAGTAGTTTAACATGTGTGGTATATTACCAAGGTGTTTGTCTTATTAATTATACTTACACATAACTAAAACATGTGTGGTATGTTATTAATGTGTATCTCATTAAGTATACTTACAGTAGTTTAACATGTGTGGTATATTACCAAGGTGTTTGTCTTATTAATTATACTTACACATAACTAAAACATGTGTGGTATGTTATTAATGTGTATCTCATTAAGTATACTTACAGTAGTTTAACATGTGTGGTATATTACCAAGGTGTTTGTCTTATTAATTATACTTACACATAACTAAAACATGTGTGGTATGTTATTAATGTGTATCTCATTAAGTATACTTACAGTAGTTTAACATGTGTGGTATATTACCAAGGTGTTTGTCTTATTAATTATACTTACACATAACTAAAACATGTGTGGTATGTTATTAATGTGTATCTCATTAAGTATACTTACAGTAGTTTAACATGTGTGGTATATTACCAAGGTGTTTGTCTTATTAATTATACTTACACATAACTAAAACATGTGTGGTATGTTATTAATGTGTATCTCATTAAGTATACTTACAGTAGTTTAACATGTGTGGTATATTACCAAGGTGTTTGTCTTATTAATTATACTTACACATAACTAAAACATGTGTGGTATGTTATTAATGTGTATCTCATTAAGTATACTTACAGTAGTTTAACATGTGTGGTATATTACCAAGGTGTTTGTCTTATTAATTATACTTACACATAACTAAAACATGTGTGGTATGTTATTAAGGTGTGTATCTCATTAAGTATACTTACAGTAGTTTAACATGTGTGGTATATTACCAAGGTGTTTGTCTTATTAATTATACTTACACATAACTAAAACATGTGTGGTATGTTATTAATGTGTATCTCATTAAGTATACTTACAGTAGTTTAACATGTGTGGTATATTACCAAGGTGTTTGTCTTATTAATTATACTTACACATAACTAAAACATGTGTGGTATGTTATTAATGTGTATCTCATTAAGTATACTTACAGTAGTTTAACATGTGTGGTATATTACCAAGGTGTTTGTCTTATTAATTATACTTACACATAACTAAAACATGTGTGGTATGTTATTAATGTGTATCTCATTAAGTATACTTACAGTAGTTTAACATGTGTGGTATATTACCAAGGTGTTTGTCTTATTAATTATACTTACACATAACTAAAACATGTGTGGTATGTTATTAATGTGTATCTCATTAAGTATACTTACAGTAGTTTAACATGTGTGGTATATTACCAAGGTGTTTGTCTTATTAATTATACTTACACATAACTAAAACATGTGTGGTATGTTATTAATGTGTATCTCATTAAGTATACTTACAGTAGTTTAACATGTGTGGTATATTACCAAGGTGTTTGTCTCATTAAGTATACTTACAGTAGTTTAACATGTGTGGTATATTATCAAGGTGTTTATCTCATTAAGTATACTTACAGTAGTTTAACATGTGTGGTATGTTATCAAGGTGTTTATCTCATTAAGTATACTTACAGTAGTTTAACATGTGTGGTATATTACCAAGGTGTTTGTCTTATTAATTATACTTACACATAACTAAAACATGTGTGGTATGTTATTAATGTGTATCTCATTAAGTATACTTACAGTAGTTTAACATGTGTGGTATATTACCAAGGTGTTTGTCTTATTAATTATACTTACACATAACTAAAACATGTGTGGTATGTTATTAATGTGTATCTCATTAAGTATACTTACAGTAGTTTAACATGTGTGGTATATTACCAAGGTGTTTGTCTTATTAATTATACTTACACATAACTAAAACATGTGTGGTATGTTATTAATGTGTATCTCATTAAGTATACTTACAGTAGTTTAACATGTGTGGTATATTACCAAGGTGTTTGTCTTATTAATTATACTTACACATAACTAAAACATGTGTGGTATGTTATTAATGTGTATCTCATTAAGTATACTTACAGTAGTTTAACATGTGTGGTATATTACCAAGGTGTTTGTCTTATTAATTATACTTACACATAACTAAAACATGTGTGGTATGTTATTAATGTGTATCTCATTAAGTATACTTACAGTAGTTTAACATGTGTGGTATATTACCAAGGTGTTTGTCTTATTAATTATACTTACAGTAAGTAAAACATGTGTGGTATGTTATTAAGGTGTTTATCTCATTAAGTATACTTACAGTAGTTTAACATGTGTGGTATATTACCAAGGTGTTTATCTTATTAATTATACTTACAGTATACTTACAGTAGTTTAACATGTGTGGTATGTTATTAAGGTGTTTATCTCATTAAGTATACTTACAGTAGTTTAACATGTGTGGTATATTACCAAGGTGTTTATCTCATTAAGTATACTTACAGTAGTTTAACATGTGTGGTATGTTACCAAGGTGTTTATCTCATTAAGTATACTTACAGTAGTTTAACATGTGTGGTATATTACCAAGGTGTTTATCTCATTAAGTATACTTACAGTAGTTTAACATGTGTGGTATATTACCAAGGTGTTTATTATACTTACAGTAGTTTAACATGTGTGGTATATTATCAAGGTGTTTATCTCATTAAGTATACTTACAGTAGTTTAACATGTGTGGTATATTACCAAGGTGTTTATCTCATTAAGTATACTTACAGTAGTTTAACTTGTGTGGTATGTTATCAAGGTGTTTATCTCATTAAGTATACTTACAGTAGTTTAACATGTGTGGTATATTACCAAGGTGTTTATCTTATTAATTATACTTACAGTATAACTAAAACATGTGTGGTATGTTATTAATGTTTATCTCATTAAGTATACTTACAGTAGTTTAACATGTGTGGTATATTACCAAGGTGTTTATCTCATTAATTATACTTACAGTAGTTTAACATGTGTGGTATGTTATTAAGGTGTTTATCTCATTAAGTATACTTACAGTAGTTTAACATGTGTGGTATATTACCAAGGTGTTTATCTCATTAATTATACTTACAGTAGTTTAACTTGTGTGGTATGTTATCAAGGTGTTTATCTCATTAAGTATACTTACAGTAGTTTAACATGTGTAGTATATTACCAAGGTGTTTATCTCATTAAGTATACTTACAGTAGTTTAACATGTGTGGTATATTACCAAGGTGTTTGTCTTATTAATTATACTTACACATAACTAAAACATGTGTGGTATGTTATTAATGTGTATCTCATTAAGTATACTTACAGTAGTTTAACATGTGTGGTATATTACCAAGGTGTTTGTCTTATTAATTATACTTACACATAACTAAAACATGTGTGGTATGTTATTAATGTGTATCTCATTAAGTATACTTACAGTAGTTTAACATGTGTGGTATATTACCAAGGTGTTTGTCTTATTAATTATACTTACACATAACTAAAACATGTGTGGTATGTTATTAATGTGTATCTCATTAAGTATACTTACAGTAGTTTAACATGTGTGGTATATTACCAAGGTGTTTGTCTTATTAATTATACTTACACATAACTAAAACATGTGTGGTATGTTATTAATGTGTATCTCATTAAGTATACTTACAGTAGTTTAACATGTGTGGTATATTACCAAGGTGTTTGTCTTATTAATTATACTTACACATAACTAAAACATGTGTGGTATGTTATTAATGTGTATCTCATTAAGTATACTTACAGTAGTTTAACATGTGTGGTATATTACCAAGGTGTTTGTCTTATTAATTATACTTACACATAACTAAAACATGTGTGGTATGTTATTAATGTGTATCTCATTAAGTATACTTACAGTAGTTTAACATGTGTGGTATATTACCAAGGTGTTTGTCTTATTAATTATACTTACACATAACTAAAACATGTGTGGTATGTTATTAATGTGTATCTCATTAAGTATACTTACAGTAGTTTAACATGTGTGGTATATTACCAAGGTGTTTGTCTTATTAATTATACTTACACATAACTAAAACATGTGTGGTATGTTATTAATGTGTATCTCATTAAGTATACTTACAGTAGTTTAACATGTGTGGTATATTACCAAGGTGTTTGTCTTATTAATTATACTTACACATAACTAAAACATGTGTGGTATGTTATTAATGTGTATCTCATTAAGTATACTTACAGTAGTTTAACATGTGTGGTATATTACCAAGGTGTTTGTCTTATTAATTATACTTACACATAACTAAAACATGTGTGGTATGTTATTAATGTGTATCTCATTAAGTATACTTACAGTAGTTTAACATGTGTGGTATATTACCAAGGTGTTTGTCTTATTAATTATACTTACACATAACTAAAACATGTGTGGTATGTTATTAATGTGTATCTCATTAAGTATACTTACAGTAGTTTAACATGTGTGGTATATTACCAAGGTGTTTGTCTTATTAATTATACTTACACATAACTAAAACATGTGTGGTATGTTATTAATGTGTATCTCATTAAGTATACTTACAGTAGTTTAACATGTGTGGTATATTACCAAGGTGTTTGTCTTATTAATTATACTTACACATAACTAAAACATGTGTGGTATGTTATTAATGTGTATCTCATTAAGTATACTTACAGTAGTTTAACATGTGTGGTATATTACCAAGGTGTTTGTCTTATTAATTATACTTACACATAACTAAAACATGTGTGGTATGTTATTAATGTGTATCTCATTAAGTATACTTACAGTAGTTTAACATGTGTGGTATATTACCAAGGTGTTTGTCTTATTAATTATACTTACACATAACTAAAACATGTGTGGTATGTTATTAATGTGTATCTCATTAAGTATACTTACAGTAGTTTAACATGTGTGGTATATTACCAAGGTGTTTGTCTTATTAATTATACTTACAGTAGTTAAAACATGTGTGGTATGTTATTAAGGTGTTTATCTCATTAAGTATACTTACAGTAGTTTAACATGTGTGGTATATTACCAAGGTGTTTGTCTTATTAATTATACTTACACATAACTAAAACATGTGTGGTATGTTATTAATGTGTATCTCATTAAGTATACTTACAGTAGTTTAACATGTGTGGTATATTACCAAGGTGTTTGTCTTATTAATTATACTTACACATAACTAAAACATGTGTGGTATGTTATTAATGTGTATCTCATTAAGTATACTTACAGTAGTTTAACATGTGTGGTATATTACCAAGGTGTTTGTCTTATTAATTATACTTACACATAACTAAAACATGTGTGGTATGTTATTAATGTGTATCTCATTAAGTATACTTACAGTAGTTTAACATGTGTGGTATATTACCAAGGTGTTTGTCTTATTAATTATACTTACACATAACTACAAAACATGTGTGGTATGTTATTAATGTTTATCTCATTAAGTATACTTACAGTAGTTTAACATGTGTGGTATATTACCAAGGTGTTTGTCTTATTAATTATACTTACACATAACTAAAACATGTGTGGTATGTTATTAATGTGTATCTCATTAAGTATACTTACAGTAGTTTAACATGTGTGGTATATTACCAAGGTGTTTGTCTTATTAATTATACTTACACATAACTAAAACATGTGTGGTATGTTATTAATGTGTATCTCATTAAGTATACTTACAGTAGTTTAACATGTGTGGTATATTACCAAGGTGTTTGTCTTATTAATTATACTTACACATAACTAAAACATGTGTGGTATGTTATTAATGTGTATCTCATTAAGTATACTTACAGTAGTTTAACATGTGTGGTATATTACCAAGGTGTTTGTCTTATTAATTATACTTACAGTAACTAAAACATGTGTGGTATGTTATTAATGTGTATCTCATTAAGTATACTTACAGTAGTTTAACATGTGTGGTATATTACCAAGGTGTTTGTCTTATTAATTATACTTACACATAACTAAAACATGTGTGGTATGTTATTAATGTGTATCTCATTAAGTATACTTACAGTAGTTTAACATGTGTGGTATATTACCAAGGTGTTTGTCTTATTAATTATACTTACACATAACTAAAACATGTGTGGTATGTTATTAATGTGTATCTCATTAAGTATACTTACAGTAGTTTAACATGTGTGGTATATTACCAAGGTGTTTGTCTTATTAATTATACTTACACATAACTAAAACATGTGTGGTATGTTATTAATGTGTATCTCATTAAGTATACTTACAGTAGTTTAACATGTGTGGTATATTACCAAGGTGTTTGTCTTATTAATTATACTTACACATAACTAAAACATGTGTGGTATGTTATTAATGTGTATCTCATTAAGTATACTTACAGTAGTTTAACATGTGTGGTATATTACCAAGGTGTTTGTCTTATTAATTATACTTACACATAACTAAAACATGTGTGGTATGTTATTAATGTGTATCTCATTAAGTATACTACAGTACAGTAAAGTATTGTGGTATGTTGTGTGTATCTCATTAATATACTTACAGTAGTTTAACATTGTGGTATATTACCAAGGTGTTTGTCTTATTAATTATACTTACACATAAGTAAAACATGTGTGGTATGTTATTAATGTGTATCTCATTAAGTATACTTACAGTAGTTTAACATGTGTGGTATATTACCAAGGTGTTTGTCTTATTAATTATACTTACACATAACTAAAACATGTGTGGTATGTTATTAATGTGTATCTCATTAAGTATACTTACAGTAGTTTAACATGTGTGGTATATTACCAAGGTGTTTGTCTTATTAATTATACTTACACATAACTAAAACATGTGTGGTATGTTATTAATGTGTATCTCATTAAGTATACTTACAGTAGTTTAACATGTGTGGTATATTACCAAGGTGTTTGTCTTATTAATTATACTTACACATAACTAAAACATGTGTGGTATGTTATTAATGTGTATCTCATTAAGTATACTTACAGTAGTTTAACATGTGTGGTATATTACCAAGGTGTTTGTCTTATTAATTATACTTACACATAACTAAAACATGTGTGGTATGTTATTAATGTGTATCTCATTAAGTATACTTACAGTAGTTTAACATGTGTGGTATATTACCAAGGTGTTTGTCTTATTAATTATACTTACACATAACTAAAACATGTGTGGTATGTTATTAATGTGTATCTCATTAAGTATACTTACAGTAGTTTAACATGTGTGGTATATTACCAAGGTGTTTGTCTTATTAATTATACTTACACATAACTAAAACATGTGTGGTATGTTATTAATGTGTATCTCATTAAGTATACTTACAGTAGTTTAACATGTGTGGTATATTACCAAGGTGTTTGTCTTATTAATTATACTTACACATAACTAAAACATGTGTGGTATGTTATTAATGTGTATCTCATTAAGTATACTTACAGTAGTTTAACATGTGTGGTATATTACCAAGGTGTTTGTCTTATTAATTATACTTACACATAACTAAAACATGTGTGGTATGTTATTAAGGTGTGTATCTCATTAAGTATACTTACAGTAGTTTAACATGTGTGGTATATTACCAAGGTGTTTGTCTTATTAATTATACTTACACATAACTAAAACATGTGTGGTATGTTATTAATGTGTATCTCATTAAGTATACTTACAGTAGTTTAACATGTGTGGTATATTACCAAGGTGTTTGTCTTATTAATTATACTTACACATAACTAAAACATGTGTGGTATGTTATTAATGTGTATCTCATTAAGTATACTTACAGTAGTTTAACATGTGTGGTATATTACCAAGGTGTTTGTCTTATTAATTATACTTACACATAACTAAAACATGTGTGGTATGTTATTAATGTGTATCTCATTAAGTATACTTACAGTAGTTTAACATGTGTGGTATATTACCAAGGTGTTTGTCTTATTAATTATACTTACACATAACTAAAACATGTGTGGTATGTTATTAATGTGTATCTCATTAAGTATACTTACAGTAGTTTAACATGTGTGGTATATTACCAAGGTGTTTGTCTTATTAAGTATACTTACAGTAGTTTAACATGTGTGGTATGTTATCAAGGTGTTTATCTCATTAAGTATACTTACAGTAGTTTAACATGTGTGGTATGTTACCAAGTGTGTTTATCTCATTAAGTATACTTACAGTAGTTTAACATGTGTGGTATATTACCAAGGTGTTTGTCTTATTAATTATACTTACACATAACTAAAACATGTGTGGTATGTTATTAATGTGTATCTCATTAAGTATACTTACAGTAGTTTAACATGTGTGGTATATTACCAAGGTGTTTGTCTTATTAATTATACTTACACATAACTAAAACATGTGTGGTATGTTATTAATGTGTATCTCATTAAGTATACTTACAGTAGTTTAACATGTGTGGTATATTACCAAGGTGTTTGTCTTATTAATTATACTTACACATAACTAAAACATGTGTGGTATGTTATTAATGTGTATCTCATTAAGTATACTTACAGTAGTTTAACATGTGTGGTATATTACCAAGGTGTTTGTCTTATTAATTATACTTACACATAACTAAAACATGTGTGGTATGTTATTAATGTGTATCTCATTAAGTATACTTACAGTAGTTTAACATGTGTGGTATATTACCAAGGTGTTTGTCTTATTAATTATACTTACACATAACTAAAACATGTGTGGTATGTTATTAATGTGTATCTCATTAAGTATACTTACAGTAGTTTAACATGTGTGGTATATTACCAAGGTGTTTGTCTTATTAATTATACTTACACATAACTAAAACATGTGTGGTATGTTATTAATGTGTATCTCATTAAGTATACTTACAGTAGTTTAACATGTGTGGTATATTACCAAGGTGTTTGTCTTATTAATTATACTTACACATAACTAAAACATGTGTGGTATGTTATTAATGTGTATCTCATTAAGTATACTTACAGTAGTTTAACATGTGTGGTATATTACCAAGGTGTTTGTCTTATTAATTATACTTACACATAACTAAAACATGTGTGGTATGTTATTAATGTGTATCTCATTAAGTATACTTACAGTAGTTTAACATGTGTGGTATATTACCAAGGTGTTTGTCTTATTAATTATACTTACACATAACTAAAACATGTGTGGTATGTTATTAATGTGTATCTCATTAAGTATACTTACAGTAGTTTAACATGTGTGGTATATTACCAAGGTGTTTGTCTTATTAATTATACTTACACATAACTAAAACATGTGTGGTATGTTATTAATGTGTATCTCATTAAGTATACTTACAGTAGTTTAACATGTGTGGTATATTACCAAGGTGTTTGTCTTATTAATTATACTTACACATAACTAAAACATGTGTGGTATGTTATTAATGTGTATCTCATTAAGTATACTTACAGTAGTTTAACATGTGTGGTATATTACCAAGGTGTTTGTCTTATTAATTATACTTACACATAACTAAAACATGTGTGGTATGTTATTAATGTGTATCTCATTAAGTATACTTACAGTAGTTTAACATGTGTGGTATATTACCAAGGTGTTTGTCTTATTAATTATACTTACACATAACTAAAACATGTGTGGTATGTTATTAATGTGTATCTCATTAAGTATACTTACAGTAGTTTAACATGTGTGGTATATTACCAAGGTGTTTGTCTTATTAATTATACTTACACATAACTAAAACATGTGTGGTATGTTATTAATGTGTATCTCATTAAGTATACTTACAGTAGTTTAACATGTGTGGTATATTACCAAGGTGTTTGTCTTATTAATTATACTTACACATAACTAAAACATGTGTGGTATGTTATTAATGTGTATCTCATTAAGTATACTTACAGTAGTTTAACATGTGTGGTATATTACCAAGGTGTTTGTCTTATTAATTATACTTACACATAACTAAAACATGTGTGGTATGTTATTAATGTGTATCTCATTAAGTATACTTACAGTAGTTTAACATGTGTGGTATATTACCAAGGTGTTTGTCTTATTAATTATACTTACACATAACTAAAACATGTGTGGTATGTTATTAATGTGTATCTCATTAAGTATACTTACAGTAGTTTAACATGTGTGGTATATTACCAAGGTGTTTGTCTTATTAATTATACTTACACATAACTAAAACATGTGTGGTATGTTATTAATGTGTATCTCATTAAGTATACTTACAGTAGTTTAACATGTGTGGTATATTACCAAGGTTTGTATTAATTATACTTACAATTATACTAAAACATGTGTGGTATGTTATTAATGTGTATCTCATTAAGTATACTTACAGTAGTGTGGTATGTTATCAAGGTGTTTATCTCATTAAGTATACTTACAGTAGTTTAACATGTGTGGTATATTACCAAGGTGTTTGTCTTATTAATTATACTTACACATAACTAAAACATGTGTGGTATGTTATTAATGTGTATCTCATTAAGTATACTTACAGTAGTTTAACATGTGTGGTATATTACCAAGGTGTTTGTCTTATTAATTATACTTACACATAACTAAAACATGTGTGGTATGTTATTAATGTGTATCTCATTAAGTATACTTACAGTAGTTTAACATGTGTGGTATATTACCAAGGTGTTTGTCTTATTAATTATACTTACACATAACTAAAACATGTGTGGTATGTTATTAATGTGTATCTCATTAAGTATACTTACAGTAGTTTAACATGTGTGGTATATTACCAAGGTGTTTGTCTTATTAATTATACTTACACATAACTAAAACATGTGTGGTATGTTATTAATGTGTATCTCATTAAGTATACTTACAGTAGTTTAACATGTGTGGTATATTACCAAGGTGTTTGTCTTATTAATTATACTTACACATAACTAAAACATGTGTGGTATGTTATTAATGTGTATCTCATTAAGTATACTTACAGTAGTTTAACATGTGTGGTATATTACCAAGGTGTTTGTCTTATTAATTATACTTACACATAACTAAAACATGTGTGGTATGTTATTAATGTGTATCTCATTAAGTATACTTACAGTAGTTTAACATGTGTGGTATATTACCAAGTGTGTTTGTCTAACCAAAACATTAATTATACTTACAGTATACTTAGTTTAACATGTGTGGTATATTACCAAGGTGTTTATCTCATTAAGTATACTTACAGTAGTTTAACATGTGTGGTATATTATCAAGGTGTTTATCTCATTAAGTATACTTACAGTAGTTTAACATGTGTGGTATGTTATCAAGGTGTTTATCTCATTAAGTATACTTACAGTAGTTTAACATGTGTGGTATATTACCAAGGTGTTTGTCTTATTAATTATACTTACACATAACTAAAACATGTGTGGTATGTTATTAATGTGTATCTCATTAAGTATACTTACAGTAGTTTAACATGTGTGGTATATTACCAAGGTGTTTGTCTTATTAATTATACTTACACATAACTAAAACATGTGTGGTATGTTATTAATGTGTATCTCATTAAGTATACTTACAGTAGTTTAACATGTGTGGTATATTACCAAGGTGTTTGTCTTATTAATTATACTTACACATAACTAAAACATGTGTGGTATGTTATTAATGTGTATCTCATTAAGTATACTTACAGTAGTTTAACATGTGTGGTATATTACCAAGGTGTTTGTCTTATTAATTATACTTACACATAACTAAAACATGTGTGGTATGTTATTAATGTGTATCTCATTAAGTATACTTACAGTAGTTTAACATGTGTGGTATATTACCAAGGTGTTTGTCTTATTAATTATACTTACACATAACTAAAACATGTGTGGTATGTTATTAATGTGTATCATTAAGTATACTTACAGTAGTTTAACATGTGTGGTATATTACCAAGGTGTTTGTCTTATTAATTATACTTACACAGTAGTTTAACATGTGTGGTATGTTATTAAGGTGTGTATCTCATTAAGTATACTTACAGTAGTTTAACATGTGTGGTATATTACCAAGGTGTTTATCTCATTAAGTATACTTACAGTAGTTTAACATGTGTGGTATATTATCAAGGTGTTTATCTCATTAAGTATACTTACAGTAGTTTAACATGTGTGGTATGTTATCAAGGTGTTTATCTCATTAAGTATACTTACAGTAGTTTAACATGTGTGGTATATTACCAAGGTGTTTGTCTTATTAATTATACTTACACATAACTAAAACATGTGTGGTATGTTATTAATGTGTATCTCATTAAGTATACTTACAGTAGTTTAACATGTGTGGTATATTACCAAGGTGTTTGTCTTATTAATTATACTTACACATAACTAAAACATGTGTGGTATGTTATTAATGTGTATCTCATTAAGTATACTTACAGTAGTTTAACATGTGTGGTATATTACCAAGGTGTTTGTCTTATTAATTATACTTACACATAACTAAAACATGTGTGGTATGTTATTAATGTGTATCTCATTAAGTATACTTACAGTAGTTTAACATGTGTGGTATATTACCAAGGTGTTTGTCTTATTAATTATACTTACACATAACTAAAACATGTGTGGTATGTTATTAATGTGTATCTCATTAAGTATACTTACAGTAGTTTAACATGTGTGGTATATTACCAAGGTGTTTGTCTTATTAATTATACTTACACATAACTAAAACATGTGTGGTATGTTATTAATGTGTATCTCATTAAGTATACTTACAGTAGTTTAACATGTGTGGTATATTACCAAGGTGTTTGTCTTATTAATTATACTTTACAGTAGTAAAACATGTGTGGTATGTTATTAATGTGTATCTCATTAAGTATACTTACAGTAGTTTAACATGTGTGGTATATTACCAAGGTGTTTATCTTATTAAGTATACTTACAGTAGTTTAACATGTGTGGTATGTTATTAAGGTGTTTATCTCATTAAGTATACTTACAGTAGTTTAACATGTGTGGTATATTACCAAGGTGTTTATCTCATTAAGTATACTTACAGTAGTTTAACATGTGTGGTATATTACCAAGGTGTTTATCTCATTATACTTACAGTAGTTTAACATGTGTGGTATGTTATTAAGGTGTTTATCTCATTAAGTATACTTACAGTAGTTTAACATGTGTGGTATATTACCAAGGTGTTTGTCTTATTAATTATACTTACACATAACTAAAACATGTGTGGTATGTTATTAATGTGTATCTCATTAAGTATACTTACAGTAGTTTAACATGTGTGGTATATTACCAAGGTGTTTGTCTTATTAATTATACTTACACATAACTAAAACATGTGTGGTATGTTATTAATGTGTATCTCATTAAGTATACTTACAGTAGTTTAACATGTGTGGTATATTGTGGTATATTATCAAGGTGTTTACATAACTAAAACTGTATCTCATTAAGTATACTTACAGTAGTTTAACATGTGTGGTATATTACCAAGGTGTTTGTCTTATTAATTATACTTACACATAACTAAAACATGTGTGGTATGTTATTAATGTGTATCTCATTAAGTATACTTACAGTAGTTTAACATGTGTGGTATATTACCAAGGTGTTTGTCTTATTAATTATACTTACACATAACTAAAACATGTGTGGTATGTTATTAATGTGTATCTCATTAAGTATACTACTTACAGTAGTTTAACATGTGTGGTATATTACCAAGGTGTTTGTCTTATTAATTATACTTACACATAACTAAAACATGTGTGGTATGTTATTAATGTGTATCTCATTAAGTATACTTACAGTAGTTTAACATGTGTGGTATATTACCAAGGTGTTTGTCTTATTAATTATACTTACACATAACTAAAACATGTGTGGTATGTTATTAATGTGTATCTCATTAAGTATACTTACAGTAGTTTAACATGTGTGGTATATTACCAAGGTGTTTGTCTTATTAATTATACTTACACATAACTAAAACATGTGTGGTATGTTATTAAGGTGTGTATCTCATTAAGTATACTTACAGTAGTTTAACATGTGTGGTATATTACCAAGGTGTTTGTCTTATTAATTATACTTACACATAACTAAAACATGTGTGGTATGTTATTAATGTGTATCTCATTAAGTATACTTACAGTAGTTTAACATGTGTGGTATATTACCAAGGTGTTTGTCTTATTAATTATACTTACACATAACTAAAACATGTGTGGTATGTTATTAATGTGTATCTCATTAAGTATACTTACAGTAGTTTAACATGTGTGGTATATTACCAAGGTGTTTGTCTTATTAATTATACTTACACATAACTAAAACATGTGTGGTATGTTATTAATGTGTATCTCATTAAGTATACTTACAGTAGTTTAACATGTGTGGTATATTACCAAGGTGTTTGTCTTATTAATTATACTTACACATAACTAAAACATGTGTGGTATGTTATTAAGGTGTGTATCTCATTAAGTATACTTACAGTAGTTTAACATGTGTGGTATATTACCAAGGTGTTTGTCTTATTAATTATACTTACACATAACTAAAACATGTGTGGTATGTTATTAATGTGTATCTCATTAAGTATACTTACAGTAGTTTAACATGTGTGGTATATTACCAAGGTGTTTGTCTTATTAATTATACTTACACATAACTAAAACATGTGTGGTATGTTATTAATGTGTATCTCATTAAGTATACTTACAGTAGTTTAACATGTGTGGTATATTACCAAGGTGTTTGTCTTATTAATTATACTTACACATAACTAAAACATGTGTGGTATGTTATTAATGTGTATCTCATTAAGTATACTTACAGTAGTTTAACATGTGTGGTATATTACCAAGGTGTTTGTCTTATTAATTATACTTACACATAACTAAAACATGTGTGGTATGTTATTAATGTGTATCTCATTAAGTATACTTACAGTAGTTTAACATGTGTGGTATATTACCAAGGTGTTTGTCTTATTAATTATACTTACACATAACTAAAACATGTGTGGTATGTTATTAATGTGTATCTCATTAAGTATACTTACAGTAGTTTAACATGTGTGGTATATTACCAAGGTGTTTGTCTTATTAATTATACTTACACATAGTTTAAAACATGTGTGGTATGTTATTAATGTTTATCTCATTAAGTATACTTACAGTAGTTTAACATGTGTGGTATATTACCAAGGTGTTTATCTCATTAAGTATACTTACAGTAGTTTAACATGTGTGGTATATTATCAAGGTGTTTATCTCATTAAGTATACTTACAGTAGTTTAACATGTGTGGTATGTTATCAAGGTGTTTATCTCATTAAGTATACTTACAGTAGTTTAACATGTGTGGTATATTACCAAGGTGTTTGTCTTATTAATTATACTTACACATAACTAAAACATGTGTGGTATGTTATTAATGTGTATCTCATTAAGTATACTTACAGTAGTTTAACATGTGTGGTATATTACCAAGGTGTTTGTCTTATTAATTATACTTACACATAACTAAAACATGTGTGGTATGTTATTAATGTGTATCTCATTAAGTATACTTACAGTAGTTTAACATGTGTGGTATATTACCAAGGTGTTTGTCTTATTAATTATACTTACACATAACTAAAACATGTGTGGTATGTTATTAATGTGTATCTCATTAAGTATACTTACAGTAGTTTAACATGTGTGGTATATTACCAAGGTGTTTGTCTTATTAATTATACTTACACATAACTAAAACATGTGTGGTATGTTATTAATGTGTATCTCATTAAGTATACTTACAGTAGTTTAACATGTGTGGTATATTACCAAGGTGTTTATCTCATTAATTATATACTTACAGTAGTTTAACATGTGTGGTATATTACCAAGGTGTTTATCTCATTAAGTATACTTACAGTAGTTTAACTTGTGTGGTATGTTATCAAGGTGTTTATCTCATTAAGTATATTTACAGTAGTTTAACGTGTGTGGTATATTACCAAGGTGTTTATCTCATTAAGTATACTTACAGTAGTTTAACTTGTGTGGTATGTTATCAAGGTGTTTATCTCATTAAGTATACTTACAGTAGTTTAACATGTGTGGTATATTACCAAGGTGTTTGTCTTATTAATTATACTTACACATAACTAAAACATGTGTGGTATGTTATTAATGTGTATCTCATTAAGTATACTTACAGTAGTTTAACATGTGTGGTATATTACCAAGGTGTTTGTCTTATTAATTATACTTTACACATAACTAAAACATGTGTGGTATGTTATTAATGTGTATCTCATTAAGTATACTTACAGTAGTTTAACATGTGTGGTATATTACCAAGGTGTTTGTCTTATTAATTATACTTACACATAACTAAAACATGTGTGGTATGTTATTAATGTGTATCTCATTAAGTATACTTACAGTAGTTTAACATGTGTGGTATATTACCAAGGTGTTTGTCTTATTAATTATACTTACACATAACTAAAACATGTGTGGTATGTTATTAATGTGTATCTCATTAAGTATACTTACAGTAGTTTAACATGTGTGGTATATTACCAAGGTGTTTGTCTTATTAATTATACTTACACATAACTAAAACATGTGTGGTATGTTATTAATGTGTATCTCATTAAGTATACTTACAGTAGTTTAACATGTGTGGTATATTACCAAGGTGTTTGTCTTATTAATTATACTTACACATAACTAAAACATGTGTGGTATGTTATTAATGTGTATCTCATTAAGTATACTTACAGTAGTTTAACATGTGTGGTATATTACCAAGGTGTTTGTCTTATTAATTATACTTACACATAACTAAAACATGTGTGGTATGTTATTAATGTGTATCTCATTAAGTATACTTACAGTAGTTTAACATGTGTGGTATATTACCAAGGTGTTTGTCTTATTAATTATACTTACACATAACTAAAACATGTGTGGTATGTTATTAATGTGTATCTCATTAAGTATACTTACAGTAGTTTAACATGTGTGGTATATTACCAAGGTGTTTGTCTTATTAATTATACTTACACATAACTAAAACATGTGTGGTATGTTATTAATGTGTATCTCATTAAGTATACTTACAGTTTAGTTTAACATGTGTGGTATATTACCAAGGTGTTTGTCTCATTAAGTATACTTACAGTAGTTTAACATGTGTGGTATATTATCAAGGTGTTTATCTCATTAAGTATACTTACAGTAGTTTAACATGTGTGGTATGTTATCAAGGTGTTTATCTCATTAAGTATACTTACAGTAGTTTAACATGTGTGGTATATTACCAAGGTGTTTGTCTTATTAATTATACTTACACATAACTAAAACATGTGTGGTATGTTATTAATGTGTATCTCATTAAGTATACTTACAGTAGTTTAACATGTGTGGTATATTACCAAGGTGTTTGTCTTATTAATTATACTTACACATAACTAAAACATGTGTGGTATGTTATTAATGTGTATCTCATTAAGTATACTTACAGTAGTTTAACATGTGTGGTATATTACCAAGGTGTTTGTCTTATTAATTATACTTACACATAACTAAAACATGTGTGGTATGTTATTAATGTGTATCTCATTAAGTATACTTACAGTAGTTTAACATGTGTGGTATATTACCAAGGTGTTTGTCTTATTAATTATACTTACAGTAGTTTAACATGTGTGGTATGTTACCAAGGTGTTTATCTCATTAAGTATACTTACAGTAGTTTAACATGTGTGGTATGTTATTAATGTGTTTAACATGTGTGGTATGTTATCAAGGTGTTTATCTCATTAAGTATACTTACAGTAGTTTAACATGTGTGGTATGTTATCAAGGTGTTTCATTAAGTATACTTACAGTAGTTTAACATGTGTGGTATATTACCAAGGTGTTTATCTCATTAAGTATACTTACAGTAGTTTAACATGTGTGGTATATTATCAAGGTGTTTATCTCATTAAGTATACTTACAGTAGTTTAACATGTGTGGTATGTTATCAAGGTGTTTATCTCATTAAGTATACTTACAGTAGTTTAACATGTGTAGTATATTACCAAGGTGTTTATCTCATTAAGTATACTTACAGTAGTTTAACTTGTGCGGTATGTTATCAAGGTGTTTATCTCATTAAGTATATTTACAGTAGTTTAACATGTGTGGTATATTACCAAGGTGTTTATCTCATTAAGCATACTTACAGTAGTTTAACATGTGTGGTATATTACCAAGGTGTTTATCTCATTAAGTATACTTACAGTAGTTTAACATGTGTGGTATATTACCAAGGTGTTTATCCTCATTAAGTATACTTACAGTAGTTTAACATGTGTGGTATATTACCAAGGTGTTTATCTCATTAAGTATACTTACAGTAGTTTAACATGTGTAGTATAGTACCAAGGTGTTTATCTCATTAAGTATACTTACAGTAGTTTAACATGTGTAGTATATTACCAAGGTGTTTATCTCATTAAGTATACTTACAGTAGTTTAACATGTGTGGTATATTACCAAAATGTTTGTCTTATTAATTATACTTACACATAACTAAAACATGTGTGGTATGTTATTAATGTGTATCTCATTAAGTATACTTACAGTAGTTTAACATGTGTGGTATATTACCAAGGTGTTTGTCTTATTAATTATACTTACACATAACTAAAACATGTGTGGTATGTTATTAATGTGTATCTCATTAAGTATACTTACAGTAGTTTAACATGTGTAGTATAGTACCAAGGTGTTTATCTCATTAAGTATTCTTACAGTAGTTTAACATGTGTGGTATATTACCAAGGTGTTTATCTCATTAAGCATACTTACAGTAGTTTAACATGTGTAGTATAGTACCAAGGTGTTTATCTCATTAAGTATATTTACAGTAGTTTAACATGTGTGGTATGTTATCAAAGTATTTATCTCATATTTATAGTTGCAGTAGCCAAACCACTTGAGGTGTGTTGTTAACACTCCTACGAAAAGTGGGGCCTAATAGGCCCGAGAGCAACTTGAAAGCTTATTAATATTAGGCTAATAATTTTGTATTTAAATGAAATTGCCATTTAAATCCATTAATGAATGGATTAACGAGATTCCCACTGTCCCTATCTACTATCTAGCGAAACCACAGCCAGGGGAACGGGCTTGAAGAAATCAGGAGTAGAAACGTCTTTTCGTAGGTGTGTTAACGTGTTTATTCCAGTCTACAATCATTACACAATGTGTGAGGTCTTGTCCTTTTTTCAGTTTTTTTTTCTCACTATTTTTTGTGACACATTTTACTGTGTCACGTTTTCTAGACTGGAATTTCCCCATTTGCGTGAATGATATCAACCGATGATGCAGGGAAATCGCCAAAGGAAAAAAGGACCTTCACGGAGCCGATGAAGGTCGTTTGGTTGAAACTGTTATGTCTCTTTCACTGGACTAGGTTAGAGTGATTTTAACATTTTCTGTGAATTCTTTTATATTCTCACACCCATTACTGTAAATAATCGTCATTATGTGATGTGGTAACTGCCCGATGTAACCACTAACCTCTTTATCTGTGTTTGGACGAACCTAGGTTTGAGCTGTTTTGAGTTCTTTACAAAATAGGAACAAAACAATCCTTATTTAAGCTTTGCGAATTAAGAAATTCCCACTATAATTTAAGTGTTGCGAAAGAAATCTGACCTTATAGTTCGAAACCGAGCACGTGGGTTGCGTCATCGCTACAAAGTAATCGTTTTGCTCTGTTATAGTGCTCGAAATAAGAAAAAGGTAAAATATGTGTCGACCATTCTTTAACAACGTTTTATTAATTGTACTTACCCATCTGCGCAGTGGGCAGCGGTCAACACGTATTGTTTGTTAATCAGCACTCCCCCACAAAACTGACCTGAGAAGTCCACTGTTCCTCGTAGGAGAGCAGCCTTAACACAAATAAACAAAATAGTTGAACAACAAAATACATTGTTTCTAACAATACTTAACTGATATGAAATGAGATTAAACACAAATCAACGAAACGACTACTCTTAACTTCTACTTATTGTATAATGACAATTAATTGGTAACATATTACTATGATATCATACAGATCTTAAGAGCTTGCTGGTTTTCTTTTATAGATTTTTATAATTAAAGATGTTCTTACTATTAACGTGATTATGAAGTAATTGAAACAGATAATTAAATGTGCGACTCGAAAATTAAATACTTAATTAGTTTTAGAACAACCTACCGTCTCTCCCGCGGGAATCGAGCCCCATAAAAGTCCGTAAAATTACCGCTGTTCCACCTGGGCCCCAGAAGTTTACAAAGCAATAAAAAGAAGCAGTTCACTAAGTAATTTATTACATCAAGTGTGAAGCCACTTATCGTATACTCATTACATTAAAATGACTAAATTAAGACAGATAAATATGTACAATCAGCCTTTATTAAGTCAATAAACTTCACGATTTTTTCATTTATTATTTTGATAACTTGGTTAGTTTGGAAAAAAAATATTTTAAATCAAATTACCAAGTAATATTGTCGTTTCCGATTTTCTTGAGTTGGAGGTGGATTGTTTGAATAACTGTCTTTCTTCTAATCCATCACTTCAAACATTAGGGACAGTTAGTGCAAATAGCCTTCAAATAGCTCTGAGAGAAATTCAACAAACAGACAAACAAATGTTTTGAGAAATGTGTTTAAAACGTTCACGAACCTTTCAATAGTTCTGTGGTTAAGTTCTTTATTCAACTGAACAGAATAAACACTGTGGTTAAAATTGAAATTTTAAATTTCTGTAAGATAATCCAATGATTCGTTTGTTTTCTAAATTTCGCGCAAAGCTACACGAGGGCTATCTGTGCTAGCCGTCCCTAATTAAGCAGTGTAATACTAGAGGGAAGGGAGCTAGTCATCACCACCCACCGCCAACTCTTAGGCTACTCTTTTACCAAAGAATAGTGGGACTGATAGTCACATATAATGCCCCCACGATTGAAAGGGCGAGTATGTTTGGTGTGATGGGGATTCGAACCCGCGCCCTAACCACCTGGCCAGCAAGGGCCTTAACCCAATGAAGAAAATAAAGATGATAAAATTAAAAACAAACAAACATGGAACGTAACCAAGTTTAATATATTCAGTATCTCATCAGAGAACTTCAATAACTCACCATCCATCTCCAATCATTTGGATCGGCTCGTATACCACCAACTATTCTCTTTTTAAAAGTTAGACCACATTCTGAAAGAGAATACCCAAAATATCAATACAGTCATATTATTTTTCCATTTGTTCAATAATTTGTTTTACTTGAAAGGGATATTTCTTACATTAGCTAAACCTACAAAGGATTGTTTGTTTGTTTGTTTTGAATTGCGCGCAAAGCTACTCGAGGGCTATCTGCGCTAGCCGTTCCTAATTTTGCAGTGTAAGACTAGAGGAAAGGCAGCTAGTCATCACCACCCACCGCAAACTCTTGGGCTACTCTTTTACCAACAAATAGTGGGAATGACCGTCACATTATAACATCCCCATAGCTGAAAGGGCGAGCATGTTTGGTGTTACGGGGATTCGAGCCCGCGACCATTAGATTACGAGTCGAGTGCCTTATCTACTATGTTAATTAGAACATTGTTTGTTTAGAATTAAGCACAAAGCTACACAATGGGCTATCTGTGCTATACCCACACGAATATTAAAACCCTGTTTTTAGCGACGTGAGTCTGAAGACATACCGTTGTGCCACTGGGGGACAGTTATCACACTGATGGGTAATTTATTCAAATGTAATGTGTTTATTATGGCATTAATGCATAATTTATTGATATCTAGTGTGCTAATTATAACATTAATAGGTAATTTATTGAAATCTAGTGTGTTAATTAAAACATTAATGGGTAATTTATTTATATCGAACAACAAAAGCTTGTTTGTTTGTTTTTTGAATTTCGCACAAAGCTACTCGAAGGCTATCTGTGCTAGTCGTTCCTAATTAGGCAGTGTAAGACTAGAGGAAAGGCAGCTAATCATCACCACCCACCGCCAACTCTTGGGCTACTCTTTTACCAACAAATAGTGGGAATGACCGTGACATTATAACACCCCCAGAGCTGAAAGGGCGAGCATGTTTGGTGTGACGGGGATTCGAACCCCTGACCCTCAGATTACGAGTCGAACGCCTTAACCCACCTGGTCACGCCGGGCTGCATTTCTGTAAGAACATGTAAACTATTTAACTTCTACTTTGGAGAAAGGTTTGTGCAACTAACGACCACAGCTGGAAAATAGAAGTTCGACTAATATTACGTACGTTTAAAAACAAACCAAGAAGGAATTCTCAATAGCCACGGTACATGAAATTCTTTTAGAGAGAATTTGAGTAAACTAATCTACGAGACCTTGAGCGTGGTCAAATACGTCCATCAAAAGAGTTTGACCTGCTGAGCCCTAGATTGTAATTAAATCTCAAATCTATCAAAGTTCAACGGAAATACGAGTTTAAAATTTGAACTTGAAAACAAACTTTGAGTCATTTAATGTGCTGCTACGCCAGGGCTAAAATGTATTAGTTAGCAATCCTACTGTCCCCGCAACATGTTACAGATTTTTAAATGTCAGTGAATTTAGAAACCACTGATAGGAGAAAATCGTATATTGGTGTATTTGATAAACGGATTAACGTTAATAACTTTACCTGATTTGATCATGACGTAGGTGATAACTGTAATATTGGAAATATATATATATATTAATTCATCACAATGTCTTTGGTAGTCCAGAGTAACTTTGGAATAATCACTAGATTATCTCACTTCATTGTTATTTGTATTCGAGTGTAAGACAAAACACTAGATAATCCACTGCAACTGAACATTATCATTGTTGTGTACGCTAGCATCTGAAAATTAAAAAAACACACACAGAAGAAACATTCCAGATAAATAAATAGTGTTCATATTTTTTAATACGTCCCTCAGAAACCAAGGAGTGTCTCTACACTATAGTTTGTTAAATATTAAGAGTAAGTTCAATCCGAAAATCCCCAAAGAGGGTGATTTTGGACATATCTATGTTATTCTACTTCCAGGCACATTTTCTTTGTTAACTGATAAATGCTAAAATGAAATACAGCATCCTCAAGTCTCCATACTAGCTAGTACTAAGGTCTACTCACTGGTAGTAAATTCAGTATATATGTCAGTAAAGTCACATTCTCAGCATTGTTAACTAAGCAACTGTCAATGTTTTATGCTTCTCCTATCACCGTTTTATGTTTAGCTTTCAACTGAGATACGAACAACCTGCGATTCAGCAAGGAAGATCGAAGCATCACGGTAGTCAGGAGTAGGATGACCAGACAGGAACATTTTGAAAGCATCTATTGGCATAATATTGTACTCATCTTGCTGCACAGCACTTACCAAGGTGATTTTAAATGGTTCCTGAATACCTATGCTATATTTTTTATGGTTGGCCATTAAGCTCGTGATGCGCTAAGCGATTTCAGTCACCTTATCACTTAAAACCACTTTTTGCAACCCATGCGCCAATAAACATTTCCAAAAATGTTATTTCAAGTTAAAAAAAACGGATTGGGTAGTTGCTGTTTTTCAACAAAAATGTCCCCCACTAGTTTATGAGGGGCCTATCAAAATCATATACATATATGATATTTTTATTTATTATGTTTGCAATGAAGTAAACAAAACAAGCAAATTATTGAGCAAAGATATATGAACCTTTGTCGAAAGGACTTTCACTTGATGTTTCTGAGGTTGGTGAGGACGTCGTTGAAGAGGTGGTAGGTGGTGGTGAAGTCGATGAGGGTTTCGTTGAAGAGGTGGTAGGTGGTGGTGAAGTCGATGAGTGTTTCGTTGAAGAGGTGGTAGGTGTAGGTGACGTTGATGAGGGTTTCGTTGAAGAGGTGGTAGGTGGTGGTGAAGTCGATGAGTGTTTCGTTGAAAAGGTGGTAGGTGGAGGTGACGTTGATGAATGAGTCGTTAAAGGAATGGAAGGTGGGACTGAGGTTGATGATGAAGTCATTGAAAGGGTGGTAGGTGGTACTGAGGTTGATGACGAAGTCATTGAAAGGGTGGTAGGTGGTACTGAGGTTGATGACGAAGTCATTGAAAGGGTGGTAGGCAGTAATGAGGTTGCAGGTTGGATTGTATTGGTTGGATCTTCAAAGTGGGAGTCGGGACAACAAACCCCAACATAATGACCTTTAATAATACATACATGGTTGTAAAACGTTTGATAATTTCTAAACATTTCTCGTCGTAAACAATGTTGAATATATCGGCAGTGACCTTTTTTATTTTCAGGTGTCCTACAAAACTGAAATCTGTCGTTGGAAGAAGCTGATGGGTTAAATATTGTTGAACAGGTCACGGGTATGGGGAGTTTATGACCACGTGACATGATGTGCTGAACCCAGTTGAGAGCTTCATCTAAGGTTATGCTGTCAACATTATAACTATCACAAGTATGTCTGTGAGAACTCCATCCACTATTTGGTGATGAGAACCAGCTTGATGGATAGTTTTGATGTTCCCCTGGAATACCGTCGTACCACGAACTGCTCGGCCTCTTTCTTCTTGGATAGAATGTGTATCCGTTTCCATCAACTTCTAGTACGAAACTGTCACCATATGGATAATGGTAGTTCCCTGGACCACGCCTACGACCTGGAATGTATTATGGATATAATGAAAATATGTGCTCATTGGGTTTTTTATTATTATTTTGTGAGAAGCATTAAAACTAGACATTCACGACAAAGAACACGTAATATTTATGTCGATTTATCTACATAATTGGAAATTCTGGTTCAAGTTTTTAACATATTACACATTATCTAGAATAATATATGTGTGTATAACAAGTGCATATCCAATTTTGTTTGAGCCGTGTGAACTTCAAAATGAAACTCCTACATGAGAAATAAAACATTTTGAATAAGTATCATAAAAATACAGGAGATAAAGTGTAGTCTCTGATGAATGAACAGTTTTGTGTCAGTCAGGACTTAATTTGAGAAGATATATATATCTGTATTTCACATTTTATAACTGATTTCCTGAAAGCATTCTTAGTTAATACTGTACGAACTTAGATAAAACTGTGGAAGTGAAACGAAAAACATAAGTTAAATTCCTACACCTGTGAACAGTTTTGGGTACTTAAAATCACTTATATTAATCTACTACTCAGAAATGAGGAGCTTGTTTGTTTGTTTCGCAAAAAGCTGCTCGAGGGCTATCTGTGCTAGCCGTCCCTAATTTAGCAGTGTAAGACTAGAGGGAAGGCAGCTGGTCATCACCACCCATCGCCAACTCTTGGACTCCTCTTGTACCAACGAATAGTGGGATTGACCGTCACATTATAACACCCACACGGCTTAAAGGGCGAGCATGTTTGGTGCGACCGGGATGAAAGGGCGACCGGGGTTCGAACCCGCGACCCTCAGATTACTAGTCGCACGCTTTAACACGCTTGATAAATGAGGAGTTAAGACAAATTTAATAAGTAGCTTCTCATATGTAGTACACAGGCATAACATATATTTTCTACCTTCTTTTGTTAATATAAATTAACAAATAATTCATTTGGTCAGATTTTATGCAATTTTCGCATAAACACTGGTGCATTCTAAGATTCAACGCTCACTTTAAGCTTCGACGTGCCCATTTCTGATGTGAACTTTGTTTTATATAACAACGTTTCGAACAACTACACTTCATCGGGCTTAATATGAACATGAAACTGAGCCTTCAGACCATTTGAACGAAATATAAAATAGATTATTTTCTTTTTCAAAGTGATTTTATTTCACTGCATTTACTTTTTTGACGTTGTGTGAATTCCAAGTCTTTTACCTAAAGTCTATCATAGAAGTACCAAAAACTTAACAAATAATTCAGATTTGCAGGTAGGGTTGAGCCGTTTGTGACACCGTGTTAATTCTAATGATAATTTAGTTGAATTTTGAAATGCACTCATATTGTATAAAAAGGATAAAAATTCATCAGTATCCTTCACTGGCCGAGTAGATGATATCTATAGGTTATAGTCTCAACTATGTTGTAAGATAACGACGAGTCACGTGTAAACGCTGGTCGTTTGTACCACTTATACTATGGCTAGTGAATACGTCAAAGAAAATAATTTTCTAGAAACAAAAATCTGTTGGTTCGTTCACCAGTCCTGCAGAAAGCGACTGTCTAGTTGTAGGCAAGCAAGGGCACTGTACGTTTTCTTTGAACCCAATAAAGAATTGGTTTCATTTAACATTACGTGTCCAGTCTGTTTAATTTTCTCAGTCATTTAGTTAAACTCAAATAACTCACAAGTTTCCTAATCGAGTCTCCTGTTATAAAGCACACCTGTTTAATGGTCTCACAAAATAGCTTTTATCTGAGAATACCATAGATGCGAGCTACTCTATGTTATTTGAAGTCCAAAAATATACAAATAATAAATACAGATGAAACTTGTTATCACCAAAGTATTTTCGATTTAAACTCAACTGAGCTGTCCAGTGTAGTGTTAAGTCTACATTATGGGCAATACTTAAGTAGGAATTGTGAAATAAAATAGCGAACTGTATATTTAAAACTATTTAGTTTAATTAATTATAGTTAAATTATGGTTACCTTTTCTCACGTGATGCATTCTTTCATTGTGACTGGTTACTGATGAAGTCGCCAAAATCAGCAGAACAAATGCTTGATATAGTAACATTGATCCTTTAACACTCTGAAACATACAACAAAAACTGTAATAAATGGAAGTATTTAACAGTTTAGGGCTAATTCGCTCTAGTTAGGTTTAACTTCGTAGTTAAACTTCGACAAAATATTAGGTGCAGCTGGAGTACTTGTCCCAAAGACGAAAGTTATGCACATTAATGATTAATAAAAGGTTATTTTACGACATGAAAAATTGTTTTTTCTTATATATAATTGTAAAGAAAAAGAAACGTCCATAAAAACTGCAAAACAAAATGTTAGATCGCAAAGTTACATGTTATTCCATATTGACCCGACAAACCTTCATGCTGAACTTGGTTATATCACCAGGGGACAAGTAGTGGTAAAATGTAAAATACCCATAAAAATTTTTAAAAACCCACAAATCTGAAAACTAGTATGTATCTCTGCGTAAACTAATGAACTTTAGTACCAATTTTGGGGAAGATGCATCACATCGTGCGAAGTAGTTACATAAACATACAACAAACAGTACTATTATACTTATAAAGATGGTTTTTACATTCATAACAGTTAGGCAAGACTTTTATGAAGACGAGCGAGAGACACATTTAGAAAATAATATCGTGTCTTTGTTCCTACAAGTGAGTTATTGTACAAAAATATTGGTACTTCATTACTTGGGCCTGGTTGTGATCAAGTGCTTAGAGTGTTGGACTGAAGATCTGAGGGCTCATGGTTAGGGTCCCGTTACCTAAGATTTGGTTTGGTTTTTAAATTTCGCGCAAAGCAACACGAGAGCTATCTGCATTAGTCGTCCCTAATTTAGCAGTGTATGACTGGAGAGAAAGCAGCTAGTCATTACCACACCTTCCGACTCTTGAGCTACTCTTTTATTAACGAATAGTTGGATTGACCGTCACATTGTAACGCTTCTACGGTTGAAAGAGCGAGCATGTTTGGTGTGACGGGATTCGAACCAGAGACCCTCGGATTACGAGTCGAGTGTCTTAATCACCAAGCAATGCCAGGTCACTCCATTGCCTAAGAAAAAAAAAAGGAAATTTCGCACTCTGCACTTTAGGATTGTTAATGAGTTATAAGTATAACGGTCAGTTCCACTATCCGGTTAGACCAGCCAACGTGTTGACAGTGAATGATGATTGCTAGCTGTGTTCAATTTAGTCTATCCGTTTAAAATTAGAAATAGTTAAAGGTGATCACTTTTGTGTAGCTTTGTGCGAATATTCAAACTAAGCGAAATTTCATTAATCAGACAAAGGCAAACAGTTTTTCACGACAAAAGTCTAGCATGCAGTTAATTTCTATATTTAAAAAAATCCACTAAAATTACAGATAACTATTTCAAAAACACAATAACAATAACTTTTTCAGCAGGAATGTCTAGTTTTTACATGTAATCTAAACCTTTCCTGATGATGACTCGACACCAAGAATTGGTCTGCTATAAAAATCGCTGTTATTATTGTATTTTAGAACTAATCGTTCACCTCAACCAATCGGTCATGCCGGGGTTTATAACAACAGCAAACAATTTTATCACAACGCTTGTAGAAAGTCGTGTAACTCAGCATTTCATCTATTTATTACGACAAAACCTATATAATGACAAAATATATCATTACAGTATTATAAATAGTGTACTTAGTTGGATGTCTTCATACTAATAGTCACTGCAAAACGACATGACATGTTGTCAATGAGGTTATTGATGTAATACACCGTGATTTCCTCTCAACTTATAATGAAAAGTTCCTGCAACTCAGCTACAGTAGTTGGTTTGGGGTTAGTAATTTTCCGGCTCAGTTCTCCCCAACAGCTTTCAATGGGATTATAATATGGGGACTCTAATGACCATGGCAATCTTGTAACGTTCTCCTGATGAAGATAATCATGTACAACATGAGTACCCTGGGCAGTGGCATTGTCATCTTGGAACGCAAAGTTATTACCAAAACCTTGCCCTAGCATATGACAGAAATATCCTTTCCATGTAATCCCAGCAAGAGGATCATTTAACGTTTCCCTGAAAAATATGAAAAGAGTTTTTCTACCATGAATAATAAATAGCTGTCTAAACATTTACTGCACCACCTCCTATAGGAAAGACAGTCTTCTTTCATCTCTTTTCCAGGCAAACGAAGAACACGACATCAGCTTTTTAACAAGCCAGAAAAAGATGACATGTCGACAGTGTCCTAACTGCAAATTAACATGCTGTCTTGTCCAAGTAACACAGTTGTAACGATTAATTATAGTTAATACCGGTCTGCAGACAGCCCTTTTTAAGAAATAGCATTGTCTGGTCAGACCCCTCTTCACTATTGTTCTGAATACCTTGGAATGAATGTGTCCGTACCATCCCTGTGTTAAGGTGTTGTAAGACTTCTTAGACCTTGACGTATTGACCTGATCAAAACAAAGTCATTCCAGAGAGCTGTTTTACGGTGCCTACCAGTAGACTTTCCTGGAATCCGATGACGTTCCAGGATTCTGGATACACTACACTGAAGGTATCCTAACGTTGTTGCAATGTCAGTTTACTTTATACTATTTCTGTTCAGTCGGACAAATTGACGACCTATATCTTGTGACACATAAAGAGACATGACTCTATCCCAAGTACAGAGAAATTGTCTGACGTTGAACTGTTTCGAGAAAAGGTTATACTAAAAACATACTTTTTTATAAAAAAAAGATGTGTGTGCGTTTTGACAAGCAAATGTTCAAAATAATTTATACAGGGGCCCGGAATGGCCAGGTGCTTAGGACACTTGACTCGTAATCTGAGGGTTGCGAGTCGAATCCTCGTCTCACCAAACATACTCGCCTTTTCAGCCATGATGGCGTTATAATGCACGCTCAATCCCACTATTAATGGCTCGTAAATGTTTGTCCAATCATACGTTACATTTCCAGTTACACCTCAAGTATTTACTCAGTAACTGTTCCATGCATGTTAACCATAACGCCAATATAAAGCAGTGTAAAAAATTTTGGCCAGGACTGTATATTGTAACAAGAAAATCAACAGCAAAAACGATTCCATAACTAAGACAGAAAAAAAAAAAAAAACTGGCACTGCAGGCTCCTCTATCGCCAAAGGCCTGATGGAACTCACGTGACGTGAAAACCGGTCAGTGCTGGAGATTATACCTTGTTTCCATATCTTTTCTTTATTCACTGTCTGCAACTTTGATTACATGAGCCACAAATGGTTATAATCAACTCTCAAGCAGAATTTAAAATATTTGAAGATTTATGTATTTATAACTTAACTGTTCTTTCTTATGGTCTTTTGAAAGTCTACCAAATCGAGTTATATTGAATATTGACACACTCAAAGAACAATGGATATAAGCGGAACTTGTGGAGACGATGGAAATTAAAATTCACACAATACTTTGTTTCTTATCCATAAAGCATCGAAACCTATACACATAAAACACACACAGTTTTTTCTGATCTCTGTATTGTAGAAAATGTTTAATTAATAAAAATACTAAAGAAACAAATTAATTGTACCTTACATTTGACTACTGTAACCCTATAGAGAATATGTACTGTAAAAATATGTAGTCGTAATTTATCATGTCGAAACAATACCATAAAATAATAATTGTTTTATTTGTTTTGTTCTTTTAATTTCGCGCAAAGCTACACGAGGGCTATCTGCGCTAGCCGTCCCTAATTTAGCAGTGTCAGACTAAAGAGAGAAGGCAGCTAGTCATCACAACTCACAGCCAACTCTTGGGCTCTTCTTTTGCCAACGAATAGCGGGATTGATCGTAACATTATAACGCCCCTACGGCTGAAAGGGCGAGCATGTTTGGCGCGACGGGAATTCGAACCCGCGACTCTTAGACTACGAGTCCAGCGTCTTAACCACTGGGCCATGCCAAGCCTAAAATAACGATAAAAAAATCACAACACCGGTGGATCGAGAAAATATCTCGCATAAATATCTACAAATTAAATTATTCGCGTTTTGCAGGCTCATCTGTTTACCCTTCATTAGTATAATACTCTCTCTATATATATATCTTTTACAATTTAATGTATACAATGATGGCACGTGCTTTTTTTAAACCGGAGCATCTTCATAGTAACCACTTTTGGTCCTAGATGATGATTATATATTTGATAACGAACCTAGAGCACTAGCTATGCGGATTTGTCGACAAGTAACGCTTTCCCAAATGTTAAAAATAAAGTTATCTTACATTGCGAAGCGATGTTTGTTTACTTATATTTAAATAAATAAATACAATTTAAAAGATCTTACCTGGCGAGATTTGTAAGAGTCATAAGCCTAGTTATTGCCTACTTAAACAAATTAATGAAGCGTTGGTTACAATTCTTCTTCAAACTGTACCGAGTAAACCTTGTAGTCTGCGACAAAAACCTGGTCTCGTTAACTATAGTCTGAGTGTGAGGTTGTCGTACAGGAAACAAGGGAAAACCCGCAGAGGCAGATACCGTCGCAGACATGAAAAAAAAGATATATATATATTTCATACAATTAGAAGAAAATGAAAATTATTTTGTTCGTCAAACATTCCGAAAATGATAAAAGACTGACTCATGGTGGTTCTTGACACTTAAACAGTGTCACGTTTACGATACGAGTACTTTAAACCAGTCTTTTAATTGTAAGCTTTTGTCAAAAGGGTGTCTTAAATATCCAACATTTTTAAGACGTACTTTATCGAACACCAGATACATTGTTCGTTTTACGACTTAAAAATAAGTATCTCATATGCATGAAAAGAAAAAAACCCAGAAATGAGCTCGTATATTAATATGAAACGTTTTTCGATTGAGAACTAAAGCAGTCACATAATTTTAGAGAATGGAATATAGTCAAAATCATTCTAACGTTAACTCTGGGGCTATTCTTTAGTAACAACTAATGGGATTGGCCGTTACTTTAAAACTCTTACACAGATCAAATTGCGAGCATGTTTGGTTTGACAGGGATTCGGTTCTCATATCCGTGGATTGCGAGTTAAGCGCCCTAATCATAAGGTCGTATCATACGCCCCAGATGAAGAAGTAGAACCTCAAGTGTAAAACGTCAAGGCATTTCGAGAAAAATAGAGAAACTTAAAAATGCAAGCCCCCTCCTGGTAAATACGTGAGACGTTTCTTGTTAGGTCAATTTAATACACACACACAAGAAAAAATCACAGTATTCCCTCGCTATTCGCGGGGGTTACGTTCTTTACCCCCCACCCCGCGAATAGCGAAAAACCGCGAATATTCGATGCAGTTTTAAAACTTCTACGTATGAGATTATATACGGTACTGAATGCTTCCCAGACACTTTCTAAAGACACTCTTACTCATTAATATAGTAATAATGTAGTAATATTGCATGCAGTCATGTATTTCACTAATGTAGTAATGATAATGTAAACACATTTTAATTTTGTACTGCAACAATATTTTAATCAAAAAGAAACGTAAGTACAGGAGGACAGTAACACTACATAGTATAGTTACCCATACTGTATTACTGTACCGTAAAGTCATTTTCTATACGGATAACACATGTATTAGAATTGACAGAAAGTGGAACAAATTTAAAGGCAAACTTAGACAGATAAATACAGTACGCACAGTTATGTAATAATAATACAGTACAGTACAATTCGGTAATAATTGTTCGATAAAGACGACAATCGATAAAACTGCTTGAGAGACTAAATACAGACATACCCTCGAAAAGCGCTTTTAGTCTCTATGACCTACAAAAACCCGGTTTACCGAGCATTCGTTTTTATGACGTTATGACGCTAGTCCGGTATACCGGCATACGATGCGATAGGGTTAAGAGCCTAACCCGCGAATATGCGGGGCCGCGAATGGGGAACCGCGAATAGGTGAGGGTATACTGTATACCCTAGCGCAGAGCCTTCAGTTCATTTGGAGAGTTAGGCATGCGAGATTAGCCTTCTTTCCTTCTCCCCAAATATATTTTTTTGCGAGAAAACGACCCTGGTTTTAGTTTCTGTGCTGAATACGTAATACGTCCGATAGCAGTGTTTAAGTCTTCTGAGAACGATCAAAGAGCTTCACATCAAGTATCAACTAAACAAATTCTGATAAAGCATCTAGAAATATAGGTATCAAATAATGGGCCTGATATATAAAAATAAAGGTATCAAATAATGGGCCTCACATATAAAATACAGGGTCTCAAGTAATGGGCTTGGCATAAAAAAATTCTGGTTTCAAATAATGGCACTGGCATATAAAAATACAGGATATCAAATAATGGGCCTAATATATAAAAATACAGGGTCTCAAATAATGGGTCTGGCATAAAAAATACAGGTATCAAATAATGGGCCTGGCATACAAAAATACAGGTATCAAATAATGGGCCTGGCATACAAAATATAGGGTATCAAATAATGGGCCTGGCATACAAAAATACAGGTATCAAATAATGGGTCTGGCATACAAAATATAGGGTATCAAATATTAAGCCTGTCAAAAAATACAGGGTCTTAAATAATGGACTTGACATATAAAAATACAGGGTTTCAAATAATGGGCCTGGCAATAAAAATATAGGGTATCAAAGAACGGGCCTGGCATAAAAAATACAGGGTCTCAAATAATGGTCCTGAAAAAAATATAGAATCTTAAATAATGAGCACTGAATGGCCTGGTATTTCGGGCCCCAGAGTCAAAATGTTCGTGTTGTCGGTTCAAATACCCTTCACCGAACACACTTGCTCTTTCAGATATGGGAGAATTATAATGTGACGGTGAATCTCACTATTCATTGGAAAACGAGTAGTCTAAATGTTAGCGGTGAGTGGTGTTAATTAGAAGTCTTCCTTCTAATCTTTCACTGCTAAATTTATGAACAGATAGCGCAGATAGCCCTCGTTTAGCTTTGCGCGAAATTCAAAACAAAACAAACCAAATCCAAATAAAATGTTACAATTTCTTATAAATTTGTTCTAAAAATATTATTATTCAGATAACAATGATACAGATATCAAAAGGTGAACGTTAAATTTATGCAGTTACAGAGTAAGCAATAATTATGTGAGCCAACTTAAACTAACTATAGCCCTTTTTGGTTTTCTTACAATTCGGACGATCTGAGTTAGACGCCACTAAAAGAAGTCAAAACTTTTCACTTGTGTTCGTGAGAATATTCTGGTTCTTTCAACAGTGAGCAATAACAAATAAACACAAAATTATTGACCACTCTGTGTGTATATTCAGTACAATTATGATGCAAAGGTATATTTCATAAGAAATAGTTTCAGTATATCTCCCAGTAATTCATCGTATCGTTGTTGTTTCTTTTTAATCCTTACCTAAACCATTCTTTTATCAAAGTCCGCGTATGTGTGCTTGTGGCCATTATAAGCAATAAGTAAATGGACTAATTTTCACTAAACCTGGTATATGCCTTAACGTGGAGTGTTTGTTTATTTGTTTGTTTTCGAATTTCTTGCAAAGCAACACGAGGGCTATCTGCGTTAGCCGTCCCTAATTTAGCAGTGTAAGATTAGAAGCAAGGCAGCTAGTCATCACTATTCAGTGCCAACTCTTGGGCTACTCTTTTATCAACGAATAGTGGTATTAACCGTCACTTTATAACGCTCCCACGGCTGAAAGGCCGAGCATGTATGGTGTGAGGGGGACTCGAACCCGCGACCCTCGGATTACGAGTCGAGTACCTTAACCACCTTAACCATATCCGCCAGGCGAAAAAGAGAAAGAAAAATTGTTTGAAATTTATAACAGATATAGAGAATTACATTTGTGAAGACCAGTATTAAAAATGTATTTTTCTTAAGAACAAATTAATCACAGCTTTCCATTTTTCTAACTTTGTAAGAAAGTTCTCATATCTATAGAGCACAAAAAGTACTACAAATTAAAATAATTTATTTAATTTTAGTCAAATAAATAAAAAATGGAAAAAACTAACGTCGTAGGAATTTTCAAATTAAATTGAAACAACACGTTAAGGTAGTTTTCAGTACGTTTTTTTTTCGCTGACACTTAAAAATTATATCATATTTATCAGATCAAGCTTAATAATGTGTGCAAAACTTTGAGCCCTGGCGAGAGAGAGAAATGTCGAGATAAATCTTTCATATGTCACAAAAGATGCAAACAAGTGTTATATTACATATATAGTATGAAGAACAGAGGTCATAAAAAACATAAAAATGTTATACTACATTTATGAATCACAGTTGAGGTATAAACAGACACAAGTAATTCTATTACTACAACTGTAAATTATGGTCGAGGTAAAAACAGACACAAGTATTTCTATTACCACACTTGTGAATTACAGTTGAGGTAAAAACAGACACAAGTATTTCTATTACTACACCTGTGAATTACAGTTGAGGTAAAAACAGACACAAGTATTTCTATTACCCTGTGAATTACAGTTGAGGTAAAAACAGACACAAGTATTTCTATTACTACTCCTGTGAATTACAGTTGAGGTAAAAACAGACACAAGTATTTCTATTACCCTGTGAATTACAGTTGAGGTAAAAACAGACACAAGTAATTCTATTACCACAACTGTGAATTACAGTTGAGGTAAAAACAGACACAAGTAATTCTATTACCACAACTGTGAATTACAGTTGAGGTAAAAACAGACATAAGTATTTCTATCGCTACATTTGTGAATTAGAAATCGTAACAGACAAAAATTGTTTCAAATACGTACTTGAATCAGAGAAGAAATACGGCTCCTTCATGAGCCTACCTTCTTTGAACAAATGTATTATTTACAGACTTAGCTTGTGGAAATGTAACATATTTTGTAACATCTCCGGAGTGAATGCCACGAAACAAGGTTTCTTATTATTAGATGATATTGAATGTTATTTTCACATGAGAAACAGGTTAAACCAGACTACTTTTATCGAGAAACAACTATATAACATGTAGTCAGACTTAGAAAAAAAAAGTCTCAGGTTTGAATAAATGAGATAACTTATGATATATCATTCTCAATCTTTCTAACTCGCTGATTGGATGCAAAACTACATGTTTCAGTTAGATCCCTTTCGAAAACTCGAGTACATTTCATAACATCAAATAGTTTTGAAATTTTAGTTTGCACACCTAGGTCGTTTAGTTTTGAATTTCGCGCAAAGCTACACGAGAGCTATCTGCGCTAGCCGTCCCTAACTTAGCAATGAAACACTAGAGGGAAGGCGGCTACTCATTACCGCAAGCTCTTGGACTAATCTTTTACGAAAGAATAATGAGATTGACCGTAACATTGTAACGCCTCTTCGACTGAAAGGGCAAGCATGTTCGGTGGGACTGGAAATTGGAACCCGCGACCTACAGATTACAAGTCGAACGCCTTAACCACTTGGCCATGTAAGGCCTTGCATATGTGTTACTATCTATCAATGTCGGGCAAAAAACAAATTATTCCTCTAGTCTAGCAGTTAGCTTAAAGGAGTATATATCGCTAAAATTTAAGTTTCCAGTCCGGCAGTAGGTCCAGTAGCAACAGCTGATTGTGCGGCTTTGCACATGTGTATAAAACAAGGAAATCAAACTTTTATATATAACTGCATATTTACGTGCATTTAGAACCGAAATGCTACCTGTTATAGTCAATAAGTGAACTGAGCAATTATATTGAAATATCAAACAAAAATATATTTATTATAGAAAAATTAATGATAATTAAACATTTCATTCGATTGGATTTTATCGACCTCTGGTGGCTCAGTAGTAAACTTGCAGACTAACAGTCGGTGTTTGACGTTTGTGGGCATATCTATTTTTAAGAGATAAAAAAAGTGTTGAATGCTATAACTTGTGTTTTTTTGTGTTTTGTTTTGCAATTTTAATACAAATAAACGTTATTACGTGAAATATCCATTACGGGACTGCGTTATGAGTGGACTCATTTCCTGACTTCCACCAGAATCACATAAACAAACTGTTTGTTTTTAAGACAATATTATACACACTCCAATAACAATACATATCAAAGAAATGTAAACGTTTTGGTATATAATGCTAACATAACTTTAGGCTATATTAACGTTCATTTTGGCTAATTCTTTTCATATGTCAAATATAACATTCATTAGACAATATCCGTTGTCAATTTTGACATTTTAAGTTTAATAATTTCAATGTAAAGTCAAGGAATTTTGTAAAAAAAACAAATAAAATTATGATTACTCCCCGGTCAATCAGTTTTACGTTCTGGGTTTACAAAGTAAAAGCCCAAGATTTGTTTCCTTCTGTGTAGGAAGCGCAGCCAGTCCATTGTGTAATGTTACGCAAAAACAATAACAACAACATTAATATTAGTTGCAATAGGAAGTAGTAACAACGCGGTCCTATCAGAGTATATATCTATAAGAGAAATTTTCGCAGTATATTTCTCGTCAACAAGATTCATCTAAAATTTAAACAAAAAGCAAAACAATTTCAGCCCTGAACATTGATATTTATGAAGCTTTCTCTTAAACTTCCAGTCTGTCAAAATTTATATTTGTACTCTCTTATCAAACCATCTGCACAATTAAATACCAAAAAAAGATGAGGCACTGATGCTATAACTCTCTTTAATAATATTTAACACCTCAATTAGGTCCCTTAGGAGTTTCTTAATTAAATACCAAAAAAAGATGAGGCTCTGATGCTATAACTCTCTTTAATAATATTTAACACCTCAATTAGGTCGCTTAGGAGTTTCTTAATTAAATACCAAAAAAAGATGAGGCTCTGATGCTATAACTCTCTTTAATAATATTTAACACCTCAATTAGGTCCCTTAGGAGTTTCTTAATTAAATACCAAAAAAAGATGAGGTTCTGATGCTATAACTCTCTTTAATAATATTTAACACCTCAATTAGGTCCCTTAGGAGTTTCTTAATTAAATACCAAAAAAAGATGAGGCTCTGATGCTATAACTCTCTTTAATAATATTTAACACCTCAATTAGGTCCCTTAGAAGTTTCTTTCCTTCAAGATGAAACATTTTAAGTGGTTTTAAAACTTGTCCTGTTATGAGAGGATGCAATGATCTTCAAAATGTTAATATTCTTTTGATTGATCGGTGTTAAGAGCAAAGTAACACAATGAGTTATGTGAGGTGTGCCAACCACTTTTGTGTGTGTGTGTGTTTATTGTAAGTATTTAAGCTTGCTGATGAGTCAGTGAGGGGTGTTGGTGCAAATAATGAAATTACAGCCTCTTTACATTTAAGTTCAATGTTCTGTAAATCCTATTTGCCTACCACTATTAACAGCACACTGTTACAGTCCTTTACTTCTATGACAAAGTTAAAACGATTCCATCAAAAGCCCCAAAGTGGCGAGGGCTATACGTTTGTAGACTCATACCGCTATAAAACCGAGTCTTTCTTTAAACAAGTTTTGAAATTTTACAAAATTCATGAGATTCATCGTAAATTCCTCAATTCTGAGTGCTCCACATTAACTTAGATGTAAAGTTATTTCAGAAAATTGATAAAGCTTAATTTATAAAAAAAATATAATGTACGCTATACATATATCTAATATTTTAACGCAAGAATATGCATGCAAACTTGGCCCCTGTGAGATAACAGTAAGTTTACGGGCTAACAGCACAGAAATCTGATGTTCGACTACCCGATAAATAAGCATTAAACAAAATTATAGCATCCCAGTTTAAGGTATACTAACTTTAACAAACCACTTATATATACCGTCTCTCAGCTCAACGCGTTGGTTATACTTATAGGCAAAAGGAGAGTTTCATTCACGATTGTTAAAAATAAAGATTTTGTTGAGAATTTTGAATCAGAGCAAATGGCAAGGACGTGTTGATTCAAGATTGTTAAAAAGAAAGATTTTGTTAAGAATTTTGCATCAGAGCAGTTGGCAAGGACGTGTTGATTCAAGATTGTTAAAAAGAAAGACTTTGTCAAGAATTTTGCATCAGAGCACTTGGCAAAAACGCTGTCATACAAGATTGTTAAAATGAAAGATTTTGTCATGAATTCTACATCAGAGCAGTTAGCAAGGACGCTGTCATTCAAGATTGTTAAAAAGAAAGATTTTGTCAAGAATTCTGCATCAGAGCAGTGGGCAAGGACGCTGTCATACAAGATTGTTAAAAAGAAAGATTTTGTCATCAATTCTGCATCAGAGCAGCTGGCAAGGACGCTGTCATAAAAGATTGTTAAAAAGAAAGATTTTGTCAAGAATTCTGCATCACAGCAGTTGGCAAGAACGCTGTCATTCAAGATTGTTAAAATAAAAAAATTTTGTCAAGAATTTTGCATCAGAGCAGTTAGCAAAAACGCTGTCATGCAAGATTGTTAAAAAGAAAGACTTTATCAAGAATTCTGCATCAGAGCAGTTAGCAAGGACGCTGTCATACAAGATTGTTAAAAAGAAAGACTTTGTCAAGAATTCTGCATCAGAGCAGTTGGCAAGGACGCTGTCATTCAAGATTGTTAAAGAGAAAGATTTTGTCAAGAATTCTGCATCAGAGCAGTTGGCAAGGACGCTGTCATTCAAGATTGTTAAAAAGAAAGATTTTGTCAAGAATTCTGCATCAGAGCAGTAAGCAAGGACGCTGTCATACAAGATTGTTAAAAAGAAAAATTTCGTCATCAATTCTGCATCAGAGCAGTTGGCAAGGACGCTGTCATAAAAGATTGTTAAAAAGAAAGATTTTGTCAAGAATTCTGCATCACAGCAGTTGGCAAGGACGCTGTCATTCAAGATTGTTAAAATAAAAAAATTTTGTCAAGAATTTTGCATCAGAGCAGTTAGCAAAAACGCTGTCATGCAAGATTGTTAAAAAGAAAGACTTTATCAAGAATTCTGCATCAGAGCAGTTAGGAAGGACGCTGTCATACAAGATTGTTAAAAAGAAAGACTTTGTCATGAATGCTGCATCAGAGCAGCTGGCAAAGACGCTGTCATAAAAGATTGTTAAAAAGAAAGATTTTCTCAAGAATTCTGCATCACAGCAGTTGGCAAGAACGCTGTCATTCAAGACTGTTAAAATAAAAAAATTTTGTCAAGAATTTTGCATCAGAGCAGTTAGCAAAAACGCTGTCATGCAAGATTGTTAAAAAGAAAGACTTTATCAAGAATTCTGCATCAGAGCAGTTAGCAAGGACGCTGCATACAAGATTGTTAAAAAGAAAGATTTTGTCAAGAATTCTCATCAGAGCAGTTGGCAAGGACGTTGTTATTCAAGACTGTTAAAACGAAAGATTTTCTCAAGAATTTTGCATCAGAGCAGTTGGAAAGGACGTTGTTATTCAAGAATGTTAAAACGAAAGACTTTCTCAAGAATTTTGCATCAGAGCAGTTGGAAAGGACGCTGTTATACAAGATTGTTAAAAAGAAAGGTTTTGTCATGAATTCTGCATCAGAGCAGTTGGCAAAAACGCTGTCATACAAGATTGTTAAAAAGAAAGACTTTATCAAGAATTTTGCATCAGAGCAGTTGGCAAGGACGCTGTCATACAAGATTGTTAAAAAGAAAGACTTTGTCAAGAATTTTGTATCAGAGCAGTTGGCAAGAACGCTGTCATACAAGATTGTTAAAAAGAAAGACTTTGTCAAGAATTCTGCATCAGAGCAGTTGGCAAGGACGCTGTCATTCAAGATTGTTAAAAAGAAAGATTTTGTCAAGAATTCTGCATCAGAGCAGTTGGCAAGGACGCTGTCATTCAAGATTGTTAAAAAGAAAAATTTTGTCAAGAATTCTGCATCAGAGCAGTTGCCAAGGACGTTGTCATTCAAGATTGTTAAAAAGAAAGACTTTGTCAAGAATTTTGCAACAGAGCAGTTGGCAAAAACGCTGTCATAGAAGATTTTAAAAAAGAAAGAGTTTGTCAAGAATTCTGCATCAGAGCAGTTGGCAAGGACGCTGTCATTCAAGATTGTTAAAATAAGAGATTTTGTCAAGAATTCTGCGTCAGAGTAGATGGCAAGGACGCTGTCATACAAGATTGTTAAAAAAAAGACTTTGTCAAGAATTCTAGATCAGAGCAGTTGGTAAGAACGCTGCCATAAAAGATAGTTAAAATGAAAGATTTTGTCATGAATTCTGCATAAGAGCAGTTGGCAAGGACGCTGTCATACAAGATTGTTAAAAAGAAAGATTTTGTAGAATTCTGCATCAGAGCAGTTGGCAAGGACGCTGTCATAGAAGATTGTTAAAAAGAGAGATTTTGTCAAGAATTCTGCGTCAGAGTAGTTGGCAAGTACGCAGTCATACAAGATTCTTAAAAAGAAAGATTTTGTCAAGAATTCTGCATCAGAGCAGTTGACAAGGACGCTGTCATACAAAATTGTTAAAAAGAAAGATTTTGTCAAGAATTATGCATCAGAGCAGTTGGTAAGGACGCTGTCAAGAAAGATTGTTAAAATGAAAGATTTTGTCATGAATTCTGCATAAGAGCAGTTGGCAAGGACGCTGTCATTCAAGATTGTTAAAAGGAAAGATTTTGTCAAGAATTCTGCGTCAGAGCAGTTGGCAAGGACCCTGTCATACAAGGTTGTTAAAAAGAAAGATTTTGTCAAGAATGCTACGTCAGAGTAGTTAGCAAGTACGCTGTCATACAAGATTGTTAAAAAAAACATCTTGTCAAGAATTCTGCATCAGACCAGTTGGCAAGGACGCTGTCAAACATGATTGTTAAAAAAAATATTTTGTCAAGAATTCTGCATCAGTGCAGTTGGCAAGGACGCTGTCGTACAAGATTGTTAAAATGAAAGATTTTGTCATGAATTCTGCATAAGAGCAGTTGGCAAGGACGCTCTCATTCAAAATTGTTAAAAAGAAAGATTTTGTCAAGAATTCTAGATCAGAGCAGTTGGTAAAAACGCTGTCATAAAAGATTGTTAAAATGAAAGATTTTGTCATGAATTCTACATCAGAGCAGTTGGCAAGGACGCTGTCATTCAAGATTGTTAAAAGAAAGATTTTGTCAAGAATTCTGCATCAGAGCAGTGGGCAAGGACGCTGTCATACAAGATTGTTAAAAAGAAAGATTTTTTCATCAATTCTGCATCAGAGCAGCTGGCAAGGACGCTGTCATACAAGATTGTTAAAAAGAAAGATTTTGTCAAGAATTCTGCATCAGAGCAGTTGGCAAGGACGCTGTCATTCAAGATTGTTAAAATAAAAAAATTTTGTCAAGAATTTTGCATCAGAGCAGTTAGCAAAAACGCTGTCATACAAGATTGTTAAAAAGAAAGACTTTTTCAAGAATTCTGCATCAGAGCAGTTGGCAAGGACGCTGTCATACAAGATTGTTAAAAAAAAGAAAGACTTTGTCAAGAATTCTGCATCAGAGCAGTTGGCAAGGACGCTGTCATTCAAGATTGTTAAAAGAAAGATTTTGTCAAGAATTCTGCATCAGAGCAGTTGGCAAGGACGCTGTCATTCAAGATTGTTAAAAGAAAGATTTTGTCAAGAATTCTGCATCAGAGCAGTTGGCAAGGACGCTGTCATACAAGATTGTTAAAAGAAAGATTTTGTCAAGAATTCTGCATCAGAGCAGTTGGCAAGGACGCTGTCATAAAAGATTGTTAAAAGAAAGATTTTGTCAAGAATTCTGCATCACAGCAGTTGGCAAGGACGCTGTCATTCAAGATTGTTAAAATAAAAAAATTTTGTCAAGAATTTTGCATCAGAGCAGTTGGCAAAAACGCTGTCATACAAGATTGTTAAAAAGAAAGACTTTATCAAGAATTCTGCATCAGAGCAGTTGGCAAGGACGCTGTCATACAAGATTGTTAAAAGAAAAATTTTGTCAAGAATTCTGCATCAGAGCAGTTGGCAAGGACGCTGTCATTCAAGATTGTTAAAAAGAAAGATTTTGTCAAGAATTCTGCATCAGAGCAGTTGGCAAGGACGCTGTCATTCAAGATTGTTAAAAAGAAAGATTTTGTCAAGAATTCTGCATCAGAGCAGTAAGCAAGGACGCTGTCATACAAGATTGTTAAAAAGAAAAATTTCGTCATCAATTCTGCATCAGAGCAGTTGGCAAGGACGCTGTAATAAAAGATTGTTAAAAGAAAGATTTTGTCAAGAATTCTGCATCACAGCAGTTGGCAAGGACGCTGTCATTCAAGATTGTTAAAATAAAAAATTTTGTCAAGAATTTTGCATCAGAGCAGTTGGCAAAAACGCTGTCATACAAGATTGTTAAAAAGAAAGACTTTATCAAGAATTCTGCATCAGACCAGTTGGCAAGGACGCTGTCATACAAGATTGTTAAAAGAAAGATTTTGTCAAGAATTCTGCATCAGAGCAGTTGGCAAGGACGCTGTCATTCAAGATTGTTAAAAGAAAGATTTTGTCAAGAATTCTGCATCAGAGCAGTTGGCAAGGACGCTGTCATTCAAGATTGTTAAAAGAAAGATTTTGTCAAGAATTTTGCATCAGAGCAGTTGGCAAGGACGCTGTCATACAAGATTGTTAAAAAGAAAGATTTTGTCAAGAATTCTGCATCAGAGCAGTTGGCAAAAACGCTGTCATACAAGATTGTTAAAAGAAAGATTTTGTCAAGAATTCTGCATCAGAGCAGTTGGCAAGGACGCTGTCATACAAGATTGTTAAAAAGAAAGACTTTGTCAAGAATTTTGCATCAGAGCAGTTGGCAAGAACGCTGTCATACAAGATTGTTAAAAGAAAGACTTTGTCAAGAATTCTGCATCAGAGCAGTTGGCAAGGACGCTGTCATTCAAGATTGTTAAAAAAAGATTTTGTCAAGAATTCTGCATCAGAGCAGTTGGCAAGGACGCTGTCATTCAAGATTGTTAAAAAGAAAGATTTTGTCAAGAATTCTGCATCAGAGCAGTTGGCAAGGACGCTGTCATTCAAGATTGTTAAAAAGAAAGACTTTGTCAAGAATTTTGTCAAGAATTTTGCATCAGAGCAGTTGGCAAAAACGCTGTCATACAAGATTGTTAAAAGAAAGATTTTGTCAAGAATTCTGCATCAGAGCAGTTGGCAAGGACGCTGTCATTCAAGATTGTTAAAAAGAAAGATTTTGTCAAGAATTCTGCGTCAGAGTAGATGGCAAGGACGCTGTCATACAAGATTGTTAAAAAAAAGACTTTGTCAAGAATTCTGCATCAGAGCAGTTGGCAAGGACGCTGTCATAAAAGATTGTTAAAAAGAAAGATTTTGTCAAGAATTCTGCATCAGAGCAGTTGGCAAGGACGCTGTCATACAAGATTGTTAAAAAGAAAGATTTTGTCAAGAATTCTGCATCAGAGCAGTTGGCAAGGACGCTGTCATACAAGATTGTTAAAAGAAAGATTTTGTCAAGAATTCTGCATCAGAGCAGTTGGCAAGGACGCTGTCATACAAGATTGTTAAAAGAAAGATTTTGTCAAGAATTCTGCATCAGAGCAGTTGGAAAAGACGCTGTCATACAAATTGTTAAAAAGAAAGACTTTGTCAAGAATTCTGCATCAGAGCAGTTTGCAAGGACGCTGTCATACAAGATTGTTAAAAAGAAAGATTTTGTCAAGAATTCTGCATCAGAGCAGTTGGCAAGGACGCTGTCATACAAGATTGTTAAAAGAAAGATTTTGTCAAGAATTCTGCATAAGAGCAGTTGGCAAGGACGCTGTCATTCAAGATTGTTAAAAGAAAGATTTTGTCAAGAATTCTGCATCTAAGCAGTTGGCAAGGACGCTGTCAAAAAGGATTGTTAAAAAGAAAGTTTTTCTCAAGAATTCTGCATCGGAAAAGTTGGCAAATACGCTGTCATACAAGATTTTTAAAATGAAAGATTTTGCCATGAATTCTGCATCAGAGCAGTTGGCAAGGACGCTGTCATAAAAGATTGTTAGAAAGAAAGATTGTTTCAAGAATTTTGTATCAGAGCAGTTGGCAAGTACGCTGTCATACAAGATTGTTAAAAAAAAAGACTTAGTCAAGAATTCTGCATCAGAGCAGTTGGCAAAAACGCTGTCATACAAGATTGTTAAAAAAAAGACTTTGTCAAGGATACTACATCAGAGCAGTTGACAAGGACGCTGTCATACAAGATTGTTAAAAAAAATATTTTGTCAAAAATTATGCATCAGAGCATTTGGCAAGGACGCTGTCATACAAAATTGTTAAAAAGAAAGATTTTGTCAAGAATTCTAGATCAGAGCAGTTGGTAAAAACGCTGTCATAAAAGATTGTTAAAATGAAAGATTTTGTTATGAATTCTGCATAAGAGCAGTTGGCAAGGACGTTAAAAGATTGTTAAAAAGAAAGACTTTCTCAAGAATTTTTCATTAGAGCAGTTGGCAAGGACGCTGCCATACAAGATTGTTAAAAGAAAAATTTTGACAAGAATTCTGCATCAGAGCAGTTGGCAAGGACGTTGTCATTAAAAGATTGTTAAAAAGAAAGACTTTGTCAAGAATTCTGCATCAGAGCAGTTGGCAAGGACGCTGTCATACAAGATTGTTAAAAGAAAGATTTTGTCAAGAATTCTGCATCAGAGCAGTTGGCAAGGACGCTGTCATTCAAGATTGTTAAAAAGAGAGATTTTGTCAAGAATTCTGCGTCAGAGTAGTTGGCAAGGACGCTGTCATACAAGATTGTTAAAAAAAAGACTTTGTCAAGAATTCTACATCAGAGCAGTTGGCAAGGACGCTGTCATACAAGATTGTTAAAAAGAAAGATTTTTTCAAAAATTCTGCATCAGAGCAGTTGGCAAGGACGCTGTCATACAAGATTGTTAAAAGAAAGATTTTGTCAAGAATTCTGCATCAGAGCAGTTGGCAAGGACGCCGTCATACAAGATTGTTAAAAAGAAAGATTTTGTCAAGAATTCTAAGTCAGAGCAGTTGGCAAGTACGCTGTCATACAAGATTGTTAAAAAGAAACATGTTGTCAAGAATTCTGCATCAAAGCAGTTGGCAAGGACGCTGTCATACAAGATTGTTAAAAAAAAGATTTTGTCAATGCGTCAGAGAAGTTGGCAAGGACGCTGTCATACAAGATTGTTAAAAAGAAAGATTTCATCAAGAATTCTGAATCAGAGAAGTTGGCAAGTACGCTGTCATACAAGATTGTTAAAAAGAAAGATTTTGTCAAGAATTCTGCATCAGAGCAGTTGGCAAGGACGCTGTCATACAAGATTGTTAAAAAGAAAGACTTTGTCAAGAATTCTGCATCAGAGCAGTTGGCAAGGACGCTGTCATACAAAATTGTTAAAAAGAAAGATTTTGTAAAGAATTCTAGATCAGAGCAGTTGGTAAGGACGTTGTCATAAAAGATTGTTAAAATGAAAGATTTTGTCATGAATTCTGCATAAGAGCAGTTGAGAAGGACGCTGTCATACAAGATTGTTAAAAAGAAAGATTTCGTCAACAATTCTGCATCAGAGAAGTTGGCAAGGTCGCTGTCATTCAAGATTGTTAAAAAGAGAGATTTTGTCAAGAATTCTGCATTAGAGTAGTTGGCAATGACGCTGTCATACAAGATTGTTAAAAAAAAGACTTTGTCAAGAATTCTACATCAGAGCAGTTGGCAAGGACGATGTCAAACAAGATTGTTAAAAATAAAGACTTTGTCAAGAATTCTGCATCAGAGCAGTTGGCAAGAACACTGCCATACAAGATTGTTAAAAAGAAAAATTTTGTCAAGAATTTTGCCTAAGAGCAGTTGGCAAAAAGCTGTCATACAAGATTTTAAAAAAGAAAGACTTTGTCAAGAATTCTGCATCAAAGCAGTTGGGAAGGACGCTGTCATACAAGATTTTAAAAAAGAAAGACTTTGTCAAGAATTCTGCATCAAAGCAGTTGGGAAGGACGCTGTCATACAAGATTGTTAAAAAAAAGATTTTGTCAATGCGTCAGAGCAGTTGTCAAGAACGCTATCATAAAAGATTGTTAAAAAGAAAGACTTTGTCAAGAATTCTGCATCAGAGCAGTTGAAAAGGACGCTGTCATACAAGATTGTTAAAAGAAAGATTTTGTCAAGAATTCTGCATCAGAGCAGTTGGCAAGGACGCTGTTATACAAGATTGTTAAAAATAAAGACTTTGTCAAGAATTCTTCATCAGAGCAGTTGGCAAGGACGCTGTCATACAAAATTGTTAAAAAGAAAGATTTTGTCAAGAATTCTGATCAGAGCAGTTGGTAAGGACGCTGTCATAAAAGATTGTTAAAATGAAAGATTTTGTCATGAATTCTGCATCAGAGCATTTGGCAAGGTCGCAGTCATACAAGATTGTTAAAAAGAAAAATTTCGTCAAGAATTCTGCATCAGAGCAGTTGGCAAGGACGCTGTCATACAAGATTGTTAAAAAGAAAGACTTTGTCAAGAATTCTGCATCAGAGCAGTTGGAAAGGATGCTGTTATACAAGATTGTTAAAAAGAAAGATTTCGTCAAGAATTCTGCATCAGAGAAGTTGGCAAGGACGCTATCATACAAGATTGTTAAAAAGAAAGATTTTGTCAAGAATTCTGCATAAGAGCAATTAGCAAAAACGCTGCCATACAAGATTATTAAAAAAAAATTTTGTAAAGAATTCTGCATCACAGCAGTTGGCAAGGACGCTGTCATTCAAGATTGTTAAAAGAAAGATTTTGTCAAGAATTTTGCATCAGAGCAGTTGGTAAGGACGCTGTCATTCAAGATTGTTAAAAGAAAGACTTTGTCAAGAATTGTGCATCAGAGCAGTTGGCAAAAACGCTGTCATACAAGATTGTTAAAAGAAAGATTTTGTCAAGAATTCTGCATCAGAGCAGTTGGCAAGGACGCTGTCATACAAGATTGTTAAAAGAAAGATTTTGTCAAGAATTCTGCATCAGAGCAGTTGGCAAGGACGCTGTCATACAAGATTGTTAAAAGAAAGATTTTGTCAAGAATTCTGCATCAGAGCAGTTGGCAAGGACGCTGTCATACAAGATTGTTAAAAGAAAGATTTTGTCAAGAATTCTGCATCAGAGCAGTTGGCAAGGACGCTGTCATACAAGATTGTTAAAAGAAAGATTTTGTCAAGAATTCTGCATCAGAGCAGTTGGCAAGGACGCTGTCATACAAGATTGTTAAAAAAAGAAAGATTTTGTCAAGAATTCTGCATCAGAGCAGTTGGCAAAACGCTGTCATACAAGATTGTTAAAAAAAAGATTTTGTCAAGAATTCTGCATCAGAGCAGTTGGCAAGGACGCTGTCATTCAAGATTGTTAAAAGAAAGATTTTGTCAAGAATTTTGCATCAGAGCAGTTGGCAAGGACGCTGTCATTCAAGATTGTTAAAAGAAAGACTTTGTCAAGAATTCTGCATCAGAGCAGTTGGCAAAAACGCTGTCATACAAGATTGTTAAAAAAAAGAGATTTTGTCAAGAATTCTGCATCAGAGCAGTTGGCAAGGACGCTGTCATACAAGATTGTTAAAAGAAAGATTTTGTCAAGAATTCTGCATCAGAGCAGTTGGCAAGGACGCTGTCATACAAGATTGTTAAAAAGAAAGATTTTGTCAAGAATTCTGCATCAGAGCAGTTGGCAAGGACGCTGTCATACAAGATTGTTAAAAGAAAGATTTTGTCAAGAATTCTGCATCAGAGCAGTTGGCAAGGACGCTGTCATACAAGATTGTTAAAAGAAAGATTTTGTCAAGAATTCTGCATCAGAGCAGTTGGCAAGGACGCTGTCATTCAAGATTGTTAAAAGAAAGATTTTGTCAAGAATTCTGCATCAGAGCAGTTGGCAAGGACGCTGTCATTCAAGATTGTTAAAAGAAAGATTTTGTCAAGAATTCTGCATCAGAGCAGTTGGCAAGGACGCTGTCATTCAAGATTGTTAAAAGAAAGATTTTGTCAAGAATTCTGCATCAGAGCAGTTGGCAAGGACGCTGTCATTCAAGATTGTTAAAAGAAAGATTTTGTCAAGAATTCTGCATCAGAGCAGTTGGCAAGGACGCTGTCATACAAGATTGTTAAAAAAAAGACTTTGTCAAGAATTCTGCATCAGAGCAGTTGGCAAGGACGCTGTCATACAAGATTGTTAAAAGAAAGATTTTGTCAAGAATTCTGCATCAGAGCAGTTGGCAAGGACGCTGTCATACAAGATTGTTAAAAGAAAGATTTTGTCAAGAATTCTGCATCAGAGCAGTTGGCAAGGACGCTGTCATACAAGATTGTTAAAAGAAAGATTTTGTCAAGAATTCTGCATCAGAGCAGTTGGCAAGGACGCTGTCATACAAGATTGTTAAAAGAAAGATTTTGTCAAGAATTCTGCATCAGAGCAGTTGGCAAGGACGCTGTCATACAAGATTGTTAAAAGAAAGACTTTGTCAAGAATTCTGCATCAGAGCAGTTGGCAAGGACGCTGTCATACAAGATTGTTAAAAGAAAGATTTTGTCAAGAATTCTGCATCAGAGCAGTTGGCAAGGACGCTGTCATTCAAGATTGTTAAAAGAAAGATTTTGTCAAGAATTCTGCATCAGAGCAGTTGGCAAGGACGCTGTCATACAAGATTGTTAAAAGAAAGATTTTGTCAAGAATTCTGCATCAGAGCAGTTGGCAAGGACGCTGTCATACAAGATTGTTAAAAGAAAGATTTTGTCAAGAATTCTGCATCAGAGCAGTTGGCAAGGACGCTGTCATAAAGATTGTTAAAAGAAAGATTTTGTCAAGAATTTTGCATCAGAGCAGTTGGCAAGGACGCTGTTATTCAAGATTGTTAAAAATAATGGTTTTGTCAAGAATTCTGCATCAGAGCAGTTGGCAAAAACGCTGTCATACAAGATTGTTAAAAAAAAGACTCTGTGAAAAATTCTGCATCAGAGCAGTTGGCAAGGACGCTGTCATACAAGATTGTTAAAAAAAAGATTTTGTCAAGAATTCTGCATCAGAGCAGTTGGCAAGGACGCTGTCATACAAGATTGTTAAAAGAAAGATTTTGTCAAGAATTCTGCATCAGAGCAGTTGGCAAAAACGCTGTCATACAAGATTGTTAAAAGAAAGATTTTGTCAAGAATTCTGCATCAGAGCAGTTGGCAAGGACGCAAGATTGTTAAAAGAAAGACTTTGTCAAGAATTTTGCATCAGAGCAGTTGGCAAGGACGCTGTCATACAAGATTGTTAAAAGAAAGATTTTGTCAAGAATTTTGCATCAGAGCAGTTGGCAAGGACGCTGTCATACAAGATTGTTAAAAGAAAGACTTTGTCAAGAATTTTGCAACAGAGCAGCTGGCAAAAACGCTGTCATACAAGATTAAAAAAAAAAAGACTTTGTCAAGAATTCTGCATCAGAGCAGTTGGCAAGGACGCTGTCATTCAAGATTGTTAAAAAGAAAGATTTTGTCAAGAATTCTGCGTCAGAGCAGTTGGCAAGGACGCTGTCATACAAGATTGTTAAAAAAAAGACTTTGTCAAGAATTCTACATCAGAGCAGTTGGCAAGGACGCTGTCATACAAGATTGTTAAAAAAAAAGATATTGTCAAAAATTATGCATCAGAGCAGTTGGCAAGGACGCTGTCATACAAGATTGTTAAAAGAAAGATTTTGTCAAGAATTCTGCATCAGAGCAGTTGGCAAGGACGCTGTCATACAAGATTGTTAAAAGAAAGATTTTGTCAAGAATTCTGCATCAGAGCAGTTGGCAAGTACGCTGTCATACAAGATTGTTAAAAGAAAGATTTTGTCAAGAATTCTGCATCAGAGCAGTTGGCAAGGACGCTGTCATACAAGATTGTTAAAAAAAAGATTTTGTCAATGCGTCAGAGCAGTTGGCAAGGACGCTGTCATACAAGATTGTTAAAAGAAAGATTTTGTCAAGAATTCTGCATCAGAGCAGTTGGCAAGGACGCTGTCATACAAGATTGTTAAAAGAAAGATTTTGTCAAGAATTCTGCATCAGAGCAGTTGGCAAGGACGCTGTCATACAAGATTGTTAAAAAGAAAGACTTTGTCAAGAATTCTGCATCAGAGCAGTTGGCAAGGACGCTGTCATACAAGATTGTTAAAAAGAAAGATTTTGTCAAGAATTCTGCATCAGAGCAGTTGGCAAGGACGCTGTCATACAAGATTGTTAAAAGAAAGATTTTGTCAAGAATTCTGCATCAGAGCAGTTGAGAAGGACGCTGTCATACAAGATTGTTAAAAGAAAGATTTTGTCAAGAATTCTGCATCAGAGCAGTTGGCAAGGACGCTGTCATTCAAGATTGTTAAAAGAAAGATTTTGTCAAGAATTCTGCATCAGAGCAGTTGGCAAGGACGCTGTCATACAAGATTGTTAAAAAAAAGACTTTGTCAAGAATTCTACATCAGAGCAGTTGGCAAGGACGCTGTCATACAAGATTGTTAAAAATAAAGACTTTGTCAAGAATTCTGCATCAGAGCAGTTGGCAAGAACGCTGCCATACAAGATTGTTAAAAGAAAAATTTTGTCAAGAATTTTGCATCAGAGCAGTTGGCAAAAACGCTGTCATACAAGATTGTTAAAAAGAAAGACTTTGTCAAGAATTCTGCATCAGAGCAGTTGGCAAGGACGCTGTCATACAAGATTGTTAAAAAGAAAGACTTTGTCAAGAATTCTGCATCAGAGCAGTTGGCAAGGACGCTGTCATACAAGATTGTTAAAAAAAAGATTTTGTCAATGCGTCAGAGCAGTTGGCAAGAACGCTGTCATACAAGATTGTTAAAAAGAAAGACTTTGTCAAGAATTCTGCATCAGAGCAGTTGAAAAGGACGCTGTCATACAAGATTGATAAAAAGAAAGATTTTGTCAAGAATTCTGCATCAGAGCAGTTGGCAAGGACGCTGTCATACAAGATTGTTAAAAGAAAGACTTTGTCAAGAATTCTGCATCAGAGCAGTTGGCAAGGACGCTGTCATACAAGATTGTTAAAAGAAAGATTTTGTCAAGAATTCTGATCAGAGCAGTTGGCAAGGACGCTGTCATACAAGATTGTTAAAAGAAAGATTTTGTCAAGAATTCTGCATCAGAGCAGTTGGCAAGGACGCTGTCATACAAGATTGTTAAAAAGAAAATTTTGTCAAGAATTCTGCATCAGAGCAGTTGGCAAGGACGCTGTCATACAAGATTGTTAAAAGAAAGACTTTGTCAAGAATTCTGCATCAGAGCAGTTGGCAAGGACGCTGTCATACAAGATTGTTGAAAAGAAAGATTTTGTCAAGAATTCTGCATCAGAGCAGTTGGCAAGGACGCTGTCATACAAGATTGTTAAAAAGAAAGATTTTGTCAAGAATTCTGCATAAGAGCAATTAGCAAAAACGCTGCCATACAAGATTATTAAAAAAAAATTTTGTAAAGAATTCTGCATCACAGCAGTTGGCAAGGACGCTGTCATTCAAGATTGTTAAAAAGAAAGATTTTGTCAAAAATTTTGCATCAGAGCAGTTGGTAAGGACGTGTTGATTCAAGATTGTTAAAAAGAAAGACTTTGTCAAGAATTGTGCATCAGAGCAGTTGGCAAAAACACTGTAATACAAGATTGTTTAAAAGAAAGATTTTGTCAAGAATTCTGCATCAGAGCAGTTGGCAAGGACGCTGTCATACAAGATTGTTAAAAGAAAGATTTTGTCAAGAATTCTGCATCAGAGCAGTTGGCAAGGACGCTGTCATACAAGATTGTTAAAAGAAAGATTTTGTCAAGAATTCTGCATCAGAGCAGTTGGCAAGGACGCTGTCATACAAGATTGTTAAAAGAAAGATTTTGTCAAGAATTCTGCATAAGAGCAATTGGCAAAAACGCTGCCATACAAGATTATTAAAAAAAAAATTTTGTCAAGAATTCTGCATCAGAGCAGTTGGCAAGGACGCTGTCATTCAAGATTGTTAAAAAAAGAAAGATTTTGTCAAGAATTCTGCATCAGAGCAGTTGGCAAGGACGCTGTCATTCAAGATTGTTAAAAGAAAGACTTTGTCAAGAATTCTGCATCAGAGCAGTTGGCAAAAACGCTGTCATACAAGATTGTTAAAAGAAAGATTTTGTCAAGAATTCTGCATCAGAGCAGTTAGCAGGGACGCTGTCATACAAGATTGTTAAAAGAAAGATTTTGTCAAGAATTCTGCATCAGAGCAGTTGGCAAGGACGCTGTCATACAAGATTGTTAAAAGAAAGATTTTGTCAAGAATTCTGCATCAGAGCAGTTGGCAAGGACGCTGTCATACAAGATTGTTAAAAGAAAGATTTTGTCAAGAATTCTGCATCAGAGCAGTTGGCAAGGACGCTGTCATACAAGATTGTTAAAAGAAAGATTTTGTCAAGAATTCTGCATCAGAGCAGTTGGCAAGGACGCTGTCATACAAGATTGTTAAAAAGAAAGATTTTGTCAAGAATTCTGCATCAGAGCAGTTGGCAAAAACGCTGTCATACAAGATTGTTAAAAAAAAGATTTTGTCAAGAATTCTGCATCAGAGCAGTTGGCAAGGACGCTGTCATTCAAGATTGTTAAAAGAAAGATTTTGTCAAGAATTCTGCATCAGAGCAGTTGGCAAGGACGCTGTCATTCAAGATTGTTAAAAGAAAGATTTTGTCAAGAATTCTGCATCAGAGCAGTTGGCAAGGACGCTGTCATTCAAGATTGTTAAAAGAAAGACTTTGTCAAGAATTCTGCATCAGAGCAGTTGGCAAGGACGCTGTCATTCAAGATTGTTAAAAAGAAAGATTTTGTCAAGAATTCTGCATCAGAGCAGTTGGCAAGGACGCTGTCATACAAGATTGTTAAAAAAAAGATTTTGTCAAGAATTCTGCATCAGAGCAGTTGGCAAGGACGCTGTCATACAAGATTGTTAAAAGAAAGATTTTGTCAAGAATTCTGCATCAGAGCAGTTGGCAAGGACGCTGTCATACAAGATTGTTAAAAGAAAGATTTTGTCAAGAATTCTGCATCAGAGCAGTTGGCAAGGACGCTGTCATACAAGATTGTTAAAAGAAAGATTTTGTCAAGAATTCTGCATCAGAGCAGTTGGCAAGGACGCTGTCATACAAGATTGTTAAAAGAAAGATTTTGTCAAGAATTCTGCATCAGAGCAGTTGGCAAGGACGCTGTCATACAAGATTGTTAAAAGAAAGACTTTGTCAAGAATTCTGCATCAGAGCAGTTGGCAAGGACGCTGTCATACAAGATTGTTAAAAGAAAGATTTTGTCAAGAATTCTGCATCAGAGCAGTTGGCAAGGACGCTGTCATACAAGATTGTTAAAAGAAAGATTTTGTCAAGAATTCTGCATCAGAGCAGTTGGCAAGGACGCTGTCATACAAGATTGTTAAAAGAAAGATTTTGTCAAGAATTCTGCATCAGAGCAGTTGGCAAGGACGCTGTCATACAAGATTGTTAAAAGAAAGATTTTGTCAAGAATTTTGCATCAGAGCAGTTGGCAAGTACGCTGTCATACAAGATTGTTAAAAAAAAAGATTTTGTCAAGAATTCTGCATCAGAGCAGTTGGCAAAAACGCTGTCATACAAGATTGTTAAAAAAAAGATTTTGTCAAGAATTCTGCATCAGAGCAGTTGGCAAGGACGCTGTCATACAAGATTGTTAAAAAAAAAGATTTTGTCAAGAATTCTGCATCAGAGCAGTTGGCAAGGACGCTGTCATACAAGATTGTTAAAAAGAAAGATTTTGTCAAGAATTCTGCATCAGAGCAGTTGGCAAAAACGCTGTCATACAAGATTTTTAAAATGAAAGATTTTGTCATGAATTCTGCATCAGAGCAGTTGGCAAGGACGCTGTCATACAAGATTGTTAAAAGAAAGACTTTGTCAAGAATTTTGCATCAGAGCAGTTGGCAAGGACGCTGTCATACAAGATTGTTAAAAGAAAGATTTTGTCAAGAATTCTGCATCAGAGCAGTTGGCAAGGACGCTGTCATACAAGATTGTTAAAAAGAAAGACTTTGTCAAGAATTTTGCAACAGAGCAGTTGGCAAAAACGCTGTCATACAAGATTAAAAAAAAAAAGACTTTGTCAAGAATTCTGCATCAGAGCAGTTGGCAAGGACGCTGTCATTCAAGATTGTTAAAAGAGAGATTTTGTCAAGAATTCTGCGTCAGAGCAGTTGGCAAGGACGCTGTCATACAAGATTGTTAAAAAAAAGATTTTGTCAAGAATTCTGCATCAGAGCAGTTGGCAAGGACGCTGTCATACAAGATTGTTAAAAGAAAGATTTTGTCAAAAATTCTGCATCAGAGCAGTTGGCAAGGACGCTGTCATACAAGATTGTTAAAAGAAAGATTTTGTCAAGAATTCTGCATCAGAGCAGTTGGCAAGGACGCTGTCATACAAGATTGTTAAAAGAAAGACTTTGTCAAGAATTCTGCATCAGAGCAGTTGGCAAGGACGCTGTCATACAAGATTGTTAAAAAGAAAGATTTTGTCAAGAATTCTGCATCAGAGCAGTTGGCAAGGACGCTGTCATACAAGATTGTTAAAAAAAGATTTTGTCAAGAATGCATCAGAGCAGTTGGCAAGGACGCTGTCATACAAGATTGTTAAAAGAAAGATTTTGTCAAGAATTCTGCATCAGAGCAGTTGGCAAGGACGCTGTCATACAAGATTGTTAAAAGAAAGATTTTGTCAAGAATTCTGCATCAGAGCAGTTGGCAAGGACGCTGTCATACAAGATTGTTAAAAGAAAGACTTTGTCAAGAATTCTGCATCAGAGCAGTTGGCAAGGACGCTGTCATACAAGATTGTTAAAAGAAAGATTTTGTCAAGAATTCTGCATCAGAGCAGTTGGCAAGGACGCTGTCATACAAGATTGTTAAAAGAAAGATTTTGTCAAGAATTCTGCATCAGAGCAGTTGGCAAGGACGCTGTCATACAAGATTGTTAAAAGAAAGATTTTGTCAAGAATTCTGCATCAGAGCAGTTGGCAAGGACGCTGTCATTCAAGATTGTTAAAAGAAAGATTTTGTCAAGAATTCTGCATCAGAGCAGTTGGCAAGGACGCTGTCATACAAGATTGTTAAAAGAAAGACTTTGTCAAGAATTCTGCATCAGAGCAGTTGGCAAGGACGCTGTCATACAAGATTGTTAAAAGAAAGACTTTGTCAAGAATTCTGCATCAGAGCAGTTGGCAAGGACGCTGTCATACAAGATTGTTCATACAAAAAGAAAGATTTTGTCAAGAATTCTGCATCAGAGCAGTTGGCAAAAACGCTGTCATACAAGATTGTTAAAAGAAAGATTTTGTCAAGAATTCTGCATCAGAGCAGTTGGCAAGGACGCTGTCATACAAGATTGTTAAAAAGAAAGATTTTGTCAAGAATTCTGCATCAGAGCAGTTGGCAAGGACGCTGTCATACAAGATTGTTAAAAAAAGATTTTGTCAAGAATGCATCAGAGCAGTTGGCAAGGACGCTGTCATACAAGATTGTTAAAAGAAAGAATTTGTCAAGAATTCTGCATCAGAGCAGTTGGCAAGGACGCTGTCATACAAGATTGTTAAAAGAAAGATTTTGTCAAGAATTCTGCATCAGAGCAGTTGGCAAGGACGCTGTCATACAAGATTGTTAAAAAGAAAGACTTTGTCAAGAATTCTGCATCAGAGCAGTTGGCAAGGACGCTGTCATACAAGATTGTTAAAAGAAAGATTTTGTCAAGAATTCTGCATCAGAGCAGTTGGCAAGGACGCTGTCATACAAGATTGTTAAAAGAAAGATTTTGTCAAGAATTCTGCATCAGAGCAGTTGGCAAGGACGCTGTCATACAAGATTGTTAAAAGAAAGATTTTGTCAAGAATTCTGCATCAGAGCAGTTGGCAAGGACGCTGTCATACAAGATTGTTAAAAGAAAGACTTTGTCAAGAATTCTGCATCAGAGCAGTTGGCAAGGACGCTGTCATACAAGATTGTTAAAAGAAAGATTTTGTCAAGAATTCTGCATCAGAGCAGTTGGCAAGGACGCTGTCATACAAGATTGTTAAAAGAAAGATTTTGTCAAGAATTCTGCATCAGAGCAGTTGGCAAAAACGCTGTCATACAAGATTGTTAAAAAAAAGATTTTGTCAAGAATTCTGCATCAGAGCAGTTGGCAAGGACGCTGTCATTCAAGATTGTTAAAAGAAAGATTTTGTCAAGAATTTTGCATCAGAGCAGTTGGCAAGGACGCTGTCATTCAAGATTGTTAAAAGAAAGACTTTGTCAAGAATTCTGCATCAGAGCAGTTGGCAAAACGCTGTCATACAAGATTGTTAAAAGAAAGATTTTGTCAAGAATTCTGCATCAGAGCAGTTGGCAAGGACGCTGTCATACAAGATTGTTAAAAGAAAGATTTTGTCAAGAATTCTGCATCAGAGCAGTTGGCAAGGACGCTGTCATACAAGATTGTTAAAAGAAAGATTTTGTCAAGAATTTTGCATCAGAGCAGTTGGCAAGGACGCTGTCATACAAGATTGTTAAAAGAAAGATTTTGTCAAGAATTCTGCATCAGAGCAGTTGGCAAGGACGCTGTCATACAAGATTGTTAAAAGAAAGATTTTGTCAAGAATTCTGCATCAGAGCAGTTGGCAAGGACGCTGTCATACAAGATTGTTAAAAGAAAGACTTTGTCAAGAATTCTGCATCAGAGCAGTTGGCAAGGACGCTGTCATACAAGATTGTTAAAAGAAAGATTTTGTCAAGAATTCTGCATCAGAGCAGTTGGCAAGGACGCTGTCATACAAGATTGTTAAAAGAAAGATTTTGTCAAGAATTCTGCATCAGAGCAGTTGGCAAGGACGCTGTCATACAAGATTGTTAAAAAAAAAGATTTTGTCAAGAATTCTGCATCAGAGCAGTTGGCAAGGACGCTGTCATTCAAGATTGTTAAAAGAAAGATTTTGTCAAGAATTCTGCATCAGAGCAGTTGGCAAGGACGCTGTCATACAAGATTGTTAAAAAAAAGACTTTGTCAAGAATTCTGCATCAGAGCAGTTGGCAAGGACGCTGTCATACAAGATTGTTAAAAGAAAGACTTTGTCAAGAATTCTGCATCAGAGCAGTTGGCAAGGACGCTGTCATACAAGATTGTTAAAAGAAAGATTTTGTCAAGAATTCTGCATCAGAGCAGTTGGCAAGGACGCTGTCATACAAGATTGTTAAAAGAAAGATTTTGTCAAGAATTCTGCATCAGAGCAGTTGGCAAGGACGCTGTCATACAAGATTGTTAAAAGAAAGATTTTGTCAAGAATTCTGCATCAGAGCAGTTGGCAAGGACGCTGTCATACAAGATTGTTAAAAAAAAGATTTTGTCAATGCATCAGAGCAGTTGGCAAGGACGCTGTCATACAAGATTGTTAAAAGAAAGATTTGTCAAGAATTCTGCATCAGAGCAGTTGGCAAGGACGCTGTCATACAAGATTGTTAAAAGAAAGATTTTGTCAAGAATTCTGCATCAGAGCAGTTGGCAAGGACGCTGTCATACAAGATTGTTAAAAAAAAGACTTTGTCAAGAATTCTGCATCAGAGCAGTTGGCAAGGACGCTGTCATACAAGATTGTTAAAAGAAAGATTTTGTCAAGAATTCTGCATCAGAGCAGTTGGCAAGGACGCTGTCATACAAGATTGTTAAAAGAAAGATTTTGTCAAGAATTCTGCATCAGAGCAGTTGGAAGGACGCTGTCATACAAGATTGTTAAAAGAAAGATTTTGTCAAGAATTCTGCATCAGAGCAGTTGGCAAGGACGCTGTCATTCAAGATTGTTAAAAGAAAGATTTTGTCAAGAATTCTGCATCAGAGCAGTTGGCAAGGACGCTGTCATACAAGATTGTTAAAAAAAAGACTTTGTCAAGAATTCTGCATCAGAGCAGTTGGCAAGGACGCTGTCATACAAGATTGTTAAAAGAAAGACTTTGTCAAGAATTCTGCATCAGAGCAGTTGGCAAGGACGCTGTCATACAAGATTGTTAAAAAGAAAAATTTTGTCAAGAATTTTGCCTAAGAGCAGTTGGCAAAAAGCTGTCATACAAGATTTTAAAAAAGAAAGACTTTGTCAAGAATTCTGCATCAAAGCAGTTGGCAAGGACGCTGTCATACAAGATTGTTAAAAAAAAGACTTTGTCAAGAATTCTACATCAGAGCAGTTGGCAAGGACGCTGTCATACAAGATTGTTAAAAAAAAGATTTTGTCAATGCATCAGAGCAGTTGGCAAGAACGCTGTCATACAAGATTGTTAAAAGAAAGACTTTGTCAAGAATTCTGCATCAGAGCAGTTGGAAAGGACGCTGTCATACAAGATTGTTAAAAGAAAGATTTTGTCAAGAATTCTGCATCAGAGCAGTTGGCAAGGACGCTGTCATACAAGATTGTTAAAAGAAAGACTTTGTCAAGAATTCTGCATCAGAGCAGTTGGCAAGGACGCTGTCATACAAGATTGTTAAAAGAAAGATTTTGTCAAGAATTCTGCATCAGAGCAGTTGGCAAGGACGCTGTCATACAAGATTGTTAAAAGAAAGATTTTGTCAAGAATTCTGCATCAGAGCAGTTGGCAAGGACGCTGTCATACAAGATTGTTAAAAGAAAGATTTTGTCAAGAATTCTGCATCAGAGCAGTTGGCAAGGACGCTGTCATACAAGATTGTTAAAAGAAAGACTTTGTCAAGAATTCTGCATCAGAGCAGTTGGCAAGGACGCTGTCATACAAGATTGTTAAAAGAAAGATTTTGTCAAGAATTCTGCATCAGAGCAGTTGGCAAGGACGCTGTCATACAAGATTGTTAAAAGAAAGATTTTGTCAAGAATTCTGCATCAGAGCAATTAGCAAAAACGCTGCCATACAAGATTATTAAAAAAAAAATTTGTAAAGAATTCTGCATCACAGCAGTTGGCAAGGACGCTGTCATTCAAGATTGTTAAAAGACAGATTTTGTCAAGAATTCTGCGTCAGAGCAGTTGGCAAGGACGCTGTCATTCAAGATTGTTAAAAGAAAGACTTTGTCAAGAATTCTGCATCAGAGCAGTTGGCAAGGACGCTGTCATACAAGATTGTTAAAAAGAAAGACTTTTTCAAAAATTCTGCATCAGAGCAGTTGGCAAGGACGCTGTCATACAAGATTGTTAAAAAGAAAGATTTTGTCAAGAATTCTGCATCAGAGCAGTTTGCAAGGACCCCAACATACAAGATTGTTAAAAAGAAAGATTTTGTCAAGAATTCTGCATCAGAGCAGTTGGCAAGGACGCTGTCATACAAGATTGTTAAAAGAAAGATTTTGTCAAGAATTCTGCATCAGAGCAGTTTGCAAGGACGCTGTCATACAAGATTGTTAAAAAGAAAGATTTTGTCAAGAATTCTGCATCAGAGCAGTTGGCAAGGACGCTGTCATACAAGATTGTTAAAAGAAAGATTTTGTCAAGAATTCTGCATCAGAGCAGTTGGCAAGGACGCTGTCATAAAAGATTGTTAGAAAGAAAGATTGTTTCAAGAATTTTGTATCAGATCAGTTGGCAAGTACGCTGTCATACAAGATTGTTAAAAAAAAGACTTTGTCAAGGATACTATATCAGAGCAGTTGACAAGGACGCTGTCATACAAGATTGTTAAAAGAAAGACTTTGTCAAGAATTCTGCATCAGAGCAGTTGGCAAGGACGCTGTCATACAAGATTGTTAAAAGAAAGATTTTGTCAAGAATTTTGCATCAGAGCAGTTGGCAAAAACGCTGTCATACAAGATTGTTAAAAGAAAGACTTTGTCAAGAATTCTGCATCAGAGCAGTTGGCAAGGACGCTGTCATACAAGATTGTTAAAAGAAAGATTTTGTCAAGAATTCTGCATCAGAGCAGTTGGCAAGGACGCTGTCATTCAAGATTGTTAAAAGAAAGATTTTGTCAAGAATTCTGCATCAGAGCAGTTGGCAAGGACGCTGTCATTCAAGATTGTTAAAAGAAAGATTTTGTCAAGAATTCTGCATCAGAGCAGTTGGCAAGGACGCTGTCATACAAGATTGTTAAAAGAAAGATTTTGTCAAGAATTCTGCATCAGAGCAGTTGGCAAGGACGCTGTCATACAAGATTGTTAAAAGAAAGATTTTGTCAAGAATTCTGCATCAGAGCAGTTGGCAAGGACGCTGTCATACAAGATTGTTAAAAGAAAGATTTTGTCAAGAATTCTGCATCAGAGCAGTTGGCAAGGACGCTGTCATACAAGATTGTTAAAAGAAAGATTTTGTCAAGAATTCTGCATCAGAGCAGTTGGCAAGGACGCTGTCATACAAGATTGTTAAAAAAAGATTTTGTCAAGAATTCTGCATCAGAGCAGTTGGCAAGGACGCTGTCATACAAGATTGTTAAAAGAAAGACTTTGTCAAGAATTCTGCATCAGAGCAGTTGGCAAAGGACGCTGTCATACAAGATTGTTAAAAGAAAGATTTTGTCAAGAATTCTGCATCAGAGCAGTTGGCAAGGACGCTGTCATACAAGATTGTTAAAAGAAAGATTTTGTCAAGAATTCTGCATCAGAGCAGTTGGCAAGGACGCTGTCATACAAGATTGTTAAAAGAAAGATTTTGTCAAGAATTCTGCATCAGAGCAGTTGGCAAGGACGCTGTCATTCAAGATTGTTAAAAGAAAGATTTTGTCAAGAATTCTGCATCAGAGCAGTTGGCAAGGACGCTGTCATACAAGATTGTTAAAAAAAGATTTTGTCAAGAATTCTGCATCAGAGCAGTTGGCAAGGACGCTGTCATACAAGATTGTTAAAAGAAAGATTTTGTCAAGAATTCTGCATCAGAGCAGTTGGCAAGGACGCTGTCATACAAGATTGTTAAAAAGAAAGATTTTGTCAAGAATTCTGCATCAGAGCAGTTGGCAAGGACGCTGTCATACAAGATTGTTAAAAGAAAGATTTTGTCAAGAATTCTGCATCAGAGCAGTTGGCAAGGACGCTGTCATACAAGATTGTTAAAAGAAAGATTTTGTCAAGAATTCTGCATCAGAGCAGTTGGCAAGGACGCTGTCATACAAGATTGTTAAAAGAAAGATTTTGTCAAGAATTCTGCATCAGAGCAGTTGGCAAGGACGCTGTCATACAAGATTGTTAAAAGAAAGATTTTGTCAAGAATTCTGCATCAGAGCAGTTGGCAAGGACGCTGTCATACAAGATTGTTAAAAGAAAGATTTTGTCAAGAATTCTGCATCAGAGCAGTTGGCAAGGACGCTGTCATACAAGATTGTTAAAAGAAAGACTTTGTCAAGAATTCTGCATCAGAGCAGTTGGCAAGGACGCTGTCATTCAAGATTGTTAAAAGAAAGATTTTGTCAAGAATTCTGCATCAGAGCAGTTGGCAAGGACGCTGTCATACAAGATTGTTAAAAGAAAGATTTTGTCAAGAATTCTGCATCAGAGCAGTTGGCAAGGACGCTGTCATTCAAGATTGTTAAAAGAAAGATTTTGTCAAGAATTCTGCATCAGAGCAGTTGGCAAGGACGCTGTCATTCAAGATTGTTAAAAGAAAGATTTTGTCAAGAATTCTGCATCAGAGCAGTTGGCAAGGACGCTGTCATACAAGATTGTTAAAAGAAAGACTTTGTCAAGAATTCTGCATCAGAGCAGTTGGCAAGGACGCTGTCATACAAGATTGTTAAAAGAAAGACTTTGTCAAGAATTCTGCATCAGAGCAGTTGGCAAGGACGCTGTCATACAAGATTGTTAAAAGAAAGATTTTGTCAAGAATTCTGCATCAGAGCAGTTGGCAAAAACGCTGTCATACAAGATTGTTAAAAGAAAGACTTTGTCAAGAATTCTGCATCAGAGCAGTTGGCAAGGACGCTGTCATACAAGATTGTTAAAAGAAAGATTTTGTCAAGAATTCTGCATCAGAGCAGTTGGCAAGGACGCTGTCATACAAGATTGTTAAAAGAAAGATTTTGTCAAGAATTCTGCATCAGAGCAGTTGGCAAGGACGCTGTCATTCAAGATTGTTAAAAGAAAGATTTTGTCAAGAATTCTGCATCAGAGCAGTTGGCAAGGACGCTGTCATACAAGATTGTTAAAAGAAAGATTTTGTCAAGAATTCTGCATCAGAGCAGTTGGCAAGGACGCTGTCATACAAGATTGTTAAAAGAAAGATTTTGTCAAGAATTCTGCATCAGAGCAGTTGGCAAGGACGCTGTCATACAAGATTGTTAAAAGAAAGATTTTGTCAAGAATTCTGCATCAGAGCAGTTGGCAAGGACGCTGTCATACAAGATTGTTAAAAGAAAGATTTTGTCAAGAATTCTGCATCAGAGCAGTTGGCAAGGACGCTGTCATACAAGATTGTTAAAAGAAAGATTTTGTCAAGAATTCTGCATCAGAGCAGTTGGCAAGGACGCTGTCATACAAGATTGTTAAAAGAAAGATTTTGTCAAGAATTCTGCATCAGAGCAGTTGGCAAGGACGCTGTCATACAAGATTGTTAAAAGAAAGATTTTGTCAAGAATTCTGCATCAGAGCAGTTGGCAAGGACGCTGTCATACAAGATTGTTAAAAGAAAGATTTTGTCAAGAATTCTGCATCAGAGCAGTTGGCAAGGACGCTGTCATACAAGATTGTTAAAAAAAGAAAGATTTTGTCAAGAATTCTGCATCAGAGCAGTTGGCAAGGACGCTGTCATACAAGATTGTTAAAAGAAAGATTTTGTCAAGAATTCTGCATCAGAGCAGTTGGCAAGGACGCTGTCATACAAGATTGTTAAAAAGAAAGATTTTGTCAAGAATTCTGCATCAGAGCAGTTGGCAAGGACGCTGTCATACAAGATTGTTAAAAGAAAGATTTTGTCAAGAATTCTGCATCAGAGCAGTTGGCAAGGACGCTGTCATTCAAGATTGTTAAAAGAAAGATTTTGTCAAGAATTCTGCATCAGAGCAGTTGGCAAGGACGCTGTCATACAAGATTGTTAAAAGAAAGATTTTGTCAAGAATTCTGCATCAGAGCAGTTGGCAAGGACGCTGTCATACAAGATTGTTAAAAGAAAGATTTTGTCAAGAATTCTGCATCAGAGCAGTTGGCAAGGACGCTGTCATACAAGATTGTTAAGAAAGATTTTGTCAAGAATTCTGCAAAGATTTTGTCAAGAATTCTGCATCAGAGCAGTTGGCAAGGACGCTGTCATACAAGATTGTTAAAAGAAAGATTTTGTCAAGAATTCTGCATCAGAGCAGTTGGCAAGGACGCTGTCATACAAGATTGTTAAAAGAAAGATTTTGTCAAGAATGCATCAGAGCAGTTGGCAAGGACGCTGTCATACAAGATTGTTAAAAGAAAGATTTTGTCAAGAATTCTGCATCAGAGCAGTTGGCAAGGACGCTGTCATTCAAGATTGTTAAAAGAAAGATTTTGTCAAGAATTCTGCATCAGAGCAGTTGGCAAGGACGCTGTCATACAAGATTGTTAAAAGAAAGATTTTGTCAAGAATTCTGCATCAGAGCAGTTGGCAAGGACGCTGTCATACAAGATTGTTAAAAGAAAGACTTTGTCAAGAATTCTGCATCAGAGCAGTTGGCAAGGACGCTGTCATACAAGATTGTTAAAAGAAAGACTTTGTCAAGAATTCTGCATCAGAGCAGTTGGCAAGGACGCTGTCATTCAAGATTGTTAAAAGAAAGACTTTGTCAAGAATTCTGCATCAGAGCAGTTGGCAAAAACGCTGTCATTCAAGATTGTTAAAAAGAAAGATTTTGTCAAGAATTCTGCATCAGAGCAGTTGGCAAGGACGCTGTCATACAAGATTGTTAAAAAGAAAGATTTTGTCAAGAATTCTGCATCAGAGCAGTTGGCAAGGACGCTGTCATTCAAGATTGTTAAAAGAAAGATTTTGTCAAGAATTTTGCATCAGAGCAGTTGGCAAGAACGCTGTCATTCAAGATTGTTAAAAGAAAGACTTTGTCAAGAATTCTGCATCAGAGCAGTTGGCAAGGACGCTGTCATACAAGATTGTTAAAAGAAAGATTTTGTCAAGAATTCTGCATCAGAGCAGTTGGCAAGGACGCTGTCATTCAAGATTGTTAAAAGAAAGATTTTGTCAAGAATTCTGCATCAGAGCAGTTGGCAAGGACGCTGTCATACAAGATTGTTAAAAGAAAGATTTTGTCAAGAATTCTGCATCAGAGCAGTTGGCAAGGACGCTGTCATACAAGATTGTTAAAAGAAAGATTTTGTCAAGAATTCTGCATCAGAGCAGTTGGCAAGGACGCTGTCATACAAGATTGTTAAAAAAGAAAGATTTTGTCAAGAATTCTGCATCAGAGCAGTTGGCAAGGACGCTGTCATACAAGATTGTTAAAAGAAAGATTTTGTCAAGAATTCTGCATCAGAGCAGTTGGCAAGGACGCTGTCATTCAAGATTGTTAAAAGAAAGATTTTGTCAAGAATTCTGCATCAGAGCAGTTGGCAAGGACGCTGTCATTCAAGATTGTTAAAAGAAAGATTTTGTCAAGAATTCTGCATCAGAGCAGTTGGCAAGGACGCTGTCATTCAAGATTGTTAAAAGAAAGATTTTGTCAAGAATTCTGCATCAGAGCAGTTGGCAAGGACGCTGTCATACAAGATTGTTAAAAGAAAGATTTTGTCAAGAATTCTGCATCAGAGCAGTTGGCAAACGCTGTCATACAAGATTGTTAAAAGAAAGATTTTGTCAAGAATTCTGCATCAGAGCAGTTGGCAAGGACGCTGTCATACAAGATTGTTAGAAAGAAAGATTGTTTCAAGAATTTTGTATCAGAGCAGTTGGCAAGTACGCTGTCATACAAGATTGTTAAAAAAAAGACTTTGTCAAGAATTCTGCATCAGAGCAGTTGGCAAAAACGCTGTCATACAAGATTGTTAAAAGAAAGACTTTGTCAAGAATTCTGCATCAGAGCAGTTGGCAAGGACGCTGTCATACAAGATTGTTAAAAAAAAGATTTTGTCAAGAATTATGCATCAGAGCAGTTGGCAAGGACGCTGTCATTCAAGATTGTTAAAAAGAAAGATTTGTCAAGAATTCTGCGTCAGATTAGTTGGCAAGGACGCTGTCATACAAGATTGTTAAAAGAAAGATTTTGTCAAAATGCATCAGAGCAGTTGGCAAGGACGCTGTCATACAAGATTGTTAAAAGAAAGACTTTGTCAAGAATTCTGCATCAGAGCAGTTGGCAAGGACGCTGTCATACAAGATTGTTAAAAGAAAGATTTTGTCAAGAATTCTGCATCAGAGCAGTTGGCAAGGACGCTGTCATACAAGATTGTTAAAAAAGAAAGATTTTGTCAAGAATTCTGCATCAGAGCAGTTGGCAAGGACGCTGTCATACAAGATTGTTAAAAGAAAGATTTTGTCAATCAATGCATCAGAGCAGTTGGCAAGGACGCTGTCATACAAGATTGTTAAAAGAAAGACTTTGTCAAGAATTCTGCATCAGAGCAGTTGGCAAGGACGCTGTCATACAAGATTGTTAAAAGAAAGATTTTGTCAAGAATTCTGCATCAGAGCAGTTGGCAAGGACGCTGTCATTCAAGATTGTTAAAAGAAAGATTTTGTCAAGAATTCTGCATCAGAGCAGTTGGCAAGGACGCTGTCATTCAAGATTGTTAAAAGAAAGATTTTGTCAAGAATTCTGCATCAGAGCAGTTGGCAAGGACGCTGTCATTCAAGATTGTTAAAAGAAAGATTTTGTCAAGAATTCTGCATCAGAGCAGTTGGCAAGGACGCTGTCATACAAGATTGTTAAAAGAAAGATTTTGTCAAGAATTCTGCATCAGAGCAGTTGGCAAGGACGCTGTCATACAAGATTGTTAAAAGAAAGATTTTGTCAAGAATTTTGCATCAGAGCAGTTGGCAAGGACGCTGTCATACAAGATTGTTAAAAGAAAGACTTTGTCAAGAATTCTGCATCAGAGCAGTTGGCAAAAACGCTGTCATACAAGATTGTTAAAAAAAAGATTTTGTCAAGAATTCTGCATCAGAGCAGTTGGCAAGGACGCTGTCATACAAGATTGTTAAAAGAAAGATTTTGTCAAGAATTCTGCATCAGAGCAGTTGGCAAGGACGCTGTCATTCAAGATTGTTAAAAGAAAGATTTTGTCAAGAATTCTGCATCAGAGCAGTTGGCAAGGACGCTGTCATACAAGATTGTTAAAAGAAAGATTTTGTCAAGAATTCTGCATCAGAGCAGTTGGCAAGGACGCTGTCATACAAGATTGTTAAAAGAAAGACTTTGTCAAGAATTCTGCATCAGAGCAGTTGGCAAGGACGCTGTCATACAAGATTGTTAAAAGAAAGATTTTGTCAAGAATTCTGCATCAGAGCAGTTGGCAAGGACGCTGTCATACAAGATTGTTAAAAGAAAGATTTTGTCAAGAATTCTGCATCAGAGCAGTTGGCAAGGACGCTGTCATACAAGATTGTTAAAAGAAAGATTTTGTCAAGAATTCTGCATCAGAGCAGTTGGCAAGGACGCTGTCATACAAGATTGTTAAAAGAAAGATTTTGTCAAGAATTCTGCATCAGAGCAGTTGGCAAGGACGCTGTCATACAAGATTGTTAAAAGAAAGATTTTGTCAAGAATTCTGCATCAGAGCAGTTGGCAAGGACGCTGTCATACAAGATTGTTGAAATGAAATATTTTGTCATGAATTCTGCATCAGAGCAGTTGGCAAGGACGCTGTCATACAAGATTGTTAAAAAAAAAGATTTTGTCAAGAATTCTGCATCAGAGCAGTTGGCAAGGACGCTGTCATACAAGATTGTTAAAAAAAAGATTTTGTCAAGAATTCTGCATCAGAGCAGTTGGCAAGGACGCTGTCATACAAGATTTTTAAAATAAAGATTTTGTCAAGAATTCTGCATCAGAGCAGTTGGCAAAAACGCTGTCATACAAGATTGTTAAAAAAAAGACTTTTTCAAGGATTCTACATCAGAGCAGTTGGCAAGGACGCTGTCATACAAGATTGTTAAAAAAAAGATTTTGTCAATGCTGCATCAGAGCAGTTGGCAAGGACGCTGTCATACAAGATTGTTAAAAGAAAGATTTTGTCAAAAATTCTGCATCAGAGCAGTTGGCAAGGACGCTGTCATTCAAGATTGTTAAAAGAAAGATTTTGTCAAGAATTCTGCATCAGAGCAGTTGGCAAGGACGCTGTCATTCAAGATTGTTAAAAGAAAGATTTTGTCAAGAATTCTGCATCAGAGCAGTTGGCAAGGACGCTGTCATTCAAGATTGTTAAAAGAAAGATTTTGTCAAGAATTCTGCATCAGAGCAGTTGGCAAGGACGCTGTCATACAAGATTGTTAAAAGAAAGATTTTGTCAAGAATGCATCAGAGCAGTTGGCAAGGACGCTGTCATACAAGATTGTTAAAAGAAAGACTTTGTCAAGAATTCTGCATCAGAGCAGTTGGCAAGGACGCTGTCATACAAGATTGTTAAAAGAAAGACTTTGTCAAGAATTCTGCATCAGAGCAGTTGGCAAGGACGCTGTCATACAAGATTGTTAAAAGAAAGACTTTGTCAAGAATTCTGCATCAGAGCAGTTGGCAAGGACGCTGTCATTCAAGATTGTTAAAAGAAAGACTTTGTCAAGAATTTTGCATCAGAGCAGTTGGCAAAAACGCTGTCATTCAAGATTGTTAAAAAGAAAGATTTTGTCAAGAATTCTGCATCAGAGCAATTGGCAAAAACGCTGCCATACAAGATTGTTAAAAGAAAGATTTTGTCAAGAATTCTGCATCAGAGCAGTTGGCAAGGACGCTGTCATTCAAGATTGTTAAAAGAAAGATTTTGTCAAGAATTCTGCATCAGAGCAGTTGGCAAGGACGCTGTCATTCAAGATTGTTAAAAGAAAGATTTTGTCAAGAATTCTGCATCAGAGCAGTTGGCAAAAACGCTGTCATACAAGATTGTTAAAAGAAAGATTTTGTCAAGAATTCTGCATCAGAGCAGTTGGCAAGGACGCTGTCATACAAGATTGTTAAAAGAAAGACTTTGTCAAGAATTCTGCATCAGAGCAGTTGGCAAGGACGCTGTCATACAAGATTGTTAAAAGAAAGATTTTGTCAAGAATTCTGCATCAGAGCAGTTGGCAAGGACGCTGTCATACAAGATTGTTAAAAAGAAAGATTTTGTCAAGAATTCTGCATCAGAGCAGTTGGCAAGGACGCTGTCATACAAGATTGTTAAAAGAAAGACTTTGTCAAGAATTCTGCATCAGAGCAGTTGGCAAGGACGCTGTCATACAAGATTGTTAAAAGAAAGATTTTGTCAAGAATTCTGCATCAGAGCAGTTGGCAAGGACGCTGTCATACAAGATTGTTAAAAGAAAGATTTTGTCAAGAATTCTGCATCAGAGCAGTTGGCAAGGACGCTGTCATACAAGATTGTTAAAAGAAAGATTTTGTCAAGAATTCTGCATCAGAGCAGTTGGCAAGGACGCTGTCATACAAGATTGTTAAAAGAAAGATTTTGTCAAGAATTCTGCATCAGAGCAGTTGGCAAGGACGCTGTCATTCAAGATTGTTAAAAAGAAAGATTTTGTCAAGAATTCTGCATCAGAGCAGTTGGCAAGGACGCTGTCATACAAGATTGTTAAAAGAAAGATTTTGTCAAGAATTCTGCATCAGAGCAGTTGGCAAGGACGCTGTCATACAAGATTGTTAAAAGAAAGATTTTGTCAAGAATTCTGCATCAGAGCAGTTGGCAAGGACGCTGTCATACAAGATTGTTAAAAAAAAGATTTTGTCAAGAATTCTGCATCAGAGCAGTTGGCAAGGACGCTGTCATACAAGATTGTTAAAAAAAAGATTTTGTCAAGAATTCTGCATCAGAGCAGTTGGCAAAGGACGCTGTCATACAAGATTGTTAAAAGAAAGATTTTGTCAAGAATTCTGCATCAGAGCAGTTGGCAAGGACGCTGTCATTCAAGATTGTTAAAAGAAAGATTTTGTCAAGAATTCTGCATCAGAGCAGTTGGCAAGGACGCTGTCATACAAGATTGTTAAAAGAAAGATTTTGTCAAGAATTCTGCATCAGAGCAGTTGGCAAGGACGCTGTCATTCAAGATTGTTAAAAGAAAGACTTTGTCAAGAATTCTGCATCAGAGCAGTTGGCAAGGACGCTGTCATTCAAGATTGTTAAAAGAAAGATTTTGTCAAGAATTCTGCATCAGAGCAGTTGGCAAGGACGCTGTCATACAAGATTGTTAAAAGAAAGATTTTGTCAAGAATTCTGCATCAGAGCAGTTGGCAAGGACGCTGTCATTCAAGATTGTTAAAAAAAGATTTTGTCAAGAATTCTGCATCAGAGCAGTTGGCAAGGACGCTGTCATACAAGATTGTTAAAAGAAAGATTTTGTCAAGAATTCTGCATCAGAGCAGTTGGCAAGGACGCTGTCATACAAGATTGTTAAAAGAAAGATTTTGTCAAGAATTCTGCATCAGAGCAGTTGGCAAGGACGCTGTCATACAAGATTGTTAAAAGAAAGACTTTGTCAAGAATTCTGCATCAGAGCAGTTGGCAAAAACGCTGTCATACAAGATTGTTAAAAGAAAGATTTTGTCAAGAATTCTGCATCAGAGCAGTTGGCAAGGACGCTGTCATACAAGATTGTTAAAAGAAAGATTTTGTCAAGAATTCTGCATCAGAGCAGTTGGCAAGGACGCTGTCATACAAGATTGTTAAAAGAAAGATTTTGTCAAGAATTCTGCATCAGAGCAGTTGGCAAGGACGCTGTCATTCAAGATTGTTAAAAAAAAGATTTTGTCAAGAATTCTGCATCAGAGCAGTTGGCAAGGACGCTGTCATACAAGATTGTTAAAAGAAAGATTTTGTCAAGAATTCTGCATCAGAGCAGTTGGCAAGGACGCTGTCATACAAGATTGTTAAAAGAAAGATTTTGTCAAGAATTCTGCATCAGAGCAGTTGGCAAGGACGCTGTCATACAAGATTGTTAAAAAAAGATTTTGTCAAGAATTCTGCATCAGAGCAGTTGGCAAGGACGCTGTCATACAAGATTGTTAAAAAAAAAGATTTTGTCAAGAATTCTGCATCAGAGCAGTTGGCAAGGACGCTGTCATACAAGATTGTTAAAAGAAAGATTTTGTCAAGAATTCTGCATCAGAGCAGTTGGCAAGGACGCTGTCATTCAAGATTGTTAAAAGAAAGATTTTGTCAAGAATTCTGCATCAGAGCAGTTGGCAAGGACGCTGTCATTCAAGATTGTTAAAAGAAAGATTTTGTCAAGAATTCTGCATCAGAGCAGTTGGCAAGGACGCTGTCATTCAAGATTGTTAAAAGAAAGATTTGTCAAGAATTCTGCATCAGAGCAGTTGGCAAGGACGCTGTCATACAAGATTGTTAAAAGAAAGATTTTGTCAAGAATGCATCAGAGCAGTTGGCAAGGACGCTGTCATACAAGATTGTTAAAAGAAAGACTTTGTCAAGAATTCTGCATCAGAGCAGTTGGCAAGGACGCTGTCATACAAGATTGTTAAAAGAAAGACTTTGTCAAGAATTCTGCATCAGAGCAGTTGGCAAGGACGCTGTCATACAAGATTGTTAAAAGAAAGACTTTGTCAAGAATTCTGCATCAGAGCAGTTGGCAAGGACGCTGTCATTCAAGATTGTTAAAAGAAAGACTTTGTCAAGAATTTTGCATCAGAGCAGTTGGCAAAACGCTGTCATTCAAGATTGTTAAAAGAAAGATTTTGTCAAGAATTCTGCATCAGAGCAGTTGGCAAAAGGACGCTGTCATACAAGATTGTTAAAAGAAAGATTTTGTCAAGAATTCTGCATCAGAGCAGTTGGCAAGGACGCTGTCATTCAAGATTGTTAAAAGAAAGATTTTGTCAAGAATTCTGCATCAGAGCAGTTGGCAAGGACGCTGTCATTCAAGATTGTTAAAAGAAAGATTTTGTCAAGAATTCTGCATCAGAGCAGTTGGCAAAACGCTGTCATACAAGATTGTTAAAAGAAAGACTTTGTCAAGAATTCTGCATCAGAGCAGTTGGCAAAACGCTGTCATACAAGATTGTTAAAAGAAAGACTTTGTCAAGAATTCTGCATCAGAGCAGTTGGCAAGGACGCTGTCATTCAAGATTGTTAAAAGAAAGATTTTGTCAAGAATTCTGCATCAGAGCAGTTGGCAAGGACGCTGTCATACAAGATTGTTAAAAGAAAGATTTTGTCAAGAATTCTGCATCAGAGCAGTTGGCAAGGACGCTGTCATACAAGATTGTTAAAAGAAAGACTTTGTCAAGAATTCTGCATCAGAGCAGTTGGCAAGGACGCTGTCATACAAGATTGTTAAAAGAAAGATTTTGTCAAGAATTCTGCATCAGAGCAGTTGGCAAGGACGCTGTCATTCAAGATTGTTAAAAGAAAGATTTTGTCAAGAATTCTGCATCAGAGCAGTTGGCAAGGACGCTGTCATACAAGATTGTTAAAAGAAAGATTTTGTCAAGAATTCTGCATCAGAGCAGTTGGCAAGGACGCTGTCATTCAAGATTGTTAAAAGAAAGACTTTGTCAAGAATTCTGCATCAGAGCAGTTGGCAAGGACGCTGTCATACAAGATTGTTAAAAGAAAGATTTTGTCAAGAATTCTGCATCAGAGCAGTTGGCAAGGACGCTGTCATACAAGATTGTTAAAAGAAAGATTTTGTCAAGAATTCTGCATCAGAGCAGTTGGCAAGGACGCTGTCATTCAAGATTGTTAAAAGAAAGATTTTGTCAAGAATTCTGCATCAGAGCAGTTGGCAAGGACGCTGTCATACAAGATTGTTAAAAGAAAGATTTTGTCAAGAATTCTGCATCAGAGCAGTTGGCAAGGACGCTGTCATACAAGATTGTTAAAAGAAAGATTTTGTCAAGAATTCTGCATCAGAGCAGTTGGCAAGGACGCTGTCATTCAAGATTGTTAAAAGAAAGATTTTGTCAAGAATTCTGCATCAGAGCAGTTGGCAAGAACGCTGTCATACAAGATTGTTAAAAGAAAGATTTTGTCAAGAATTCTGCATCAGAGCAGTTGGCAAGGACGCTGTCATACAAGATTGTTAAAAGAAAGACTTTGTCAAGAATTCTGCATCAGAGCAGTTGGCAAGGACGCTGTCATACAAGATTGTTAAAAGAAAGATTTTGTCAAGAATTCTGCATCAGAGCAGTTGGCAAGGACGCTGTCATTCAAGATTGTTAAAAGAAAGATTTTGTCAAGAATTCTGCATCAGAGCAGTTGGCAAGGACGCTGTCATACAAGATTGTTAAAAGAAAGATTTTGTCAAGAATTCTGCATCAGAGCAGTTGGCAAGGACGCTGTCATTCAAGATTGTTAAAAGAAAGACTTTGTCAAGAATTCTGCATCAGAGCAGTTGGCAAGGACGCTGTCATTCAAGATTGTTAAAAGAAAGATTTTGTCAAGAATTCTGCATCAGAGCAGTTGGCAAGGACGCTGTCATACAAGATTGTTAAAAGAAAGATTTTGTCAAGAATTCTGCATCAGAGCAGTTGGCAAGGACGCTGTCATTCAAGATTGTTAAAAGAAAGATTTTGTCAAGAATTCTGCATCAGAGCAGTTGGCAAGGACGCTGTCATACAAGATTGTTAAAAGAAAGAGTTTTGTCAAGAATTCTGCATCAGAGCAGTTGGCAAGGACGCTGTCATACAAGATTGTTAAAAGAAAGATTTTGTCAAGAATTCTGCATCAGAGCAGTTGGCAAGGACGCTGTCATACAAGATTGTTAAAAGAAAGACTTTGTCAAGAATTCTGCATCAGAGCAGTTGGCAAGGACGCTGTCATACAAGATTGTTAAAAAAAGATTTTGTCAAGAATTCTGCATCAGAGCAGTTGGCAAGGACGCTGTCATACAAGATTGTTAAAAGAAAGATTTTGTCAAGAATTCTGCATCAGAGCAGTTGGCAAGGACGCTGTCATACAAGATTGTTAAAAGAAAGATTTTGTCATGAATTCTGCATAAGAGCAGTTGGCAAGGACGCTGTCATTCAAGATTGTTAAAAAAAAAGATTTTGTCAAGAATTCTGCATCAGAGCAGTTGGCAAGGACGCTGTCATACAAGATTGTTAAAAAGAAAGATTTTCTCAAGAATTCTGCATCAGAGCAGTTGGCAAGTACGCTGTCATACAAGATTGTTAAAAGAAAGATTTTGTCAAGAATTCTGCATCAGAGCAGTTGGCAAAACGCTGTCATACAAGATTGTTAAAATAAAAGACTTCGTCAAGGATTCTACATCAGAGCAGTTGCAAGGACGCTGTCATACAAGATTGTTAAAAAAAAAGATTTTGTCAAGGATACTGCATCAGAGCAGTTGGCAAGGACGCTGTCATACAAGATTGTTAAAAGAAAGATTTTGTCAAAAATTCTGCATCAGAGCAGTTGGCAAGGACGCTGTCATTCAAGATTGTTAAAAAGAAGATTTTGTCAAGAATTCTAAATCAGAGCAGTTGGCAAAAACGCTGTCATTCAAGATTGTTAAAAGAAAGATTTTGTCAAGAATTCTGCATCAGAGCAGTTGGCAAGGACGCTGTCATTCAAGATTGTTAAAAGAAAGATTTGTCAAGAATTCTGCATCAGAGCAGTTGGCAAGGACGCTGTCATACAAGATTGTTAAAAGAAAGATTTTGTCAAGAATTCTGCATCAGAGCAGTTGGCAAGGACGCTGTCATACAAGATTGTTAAAAGAAAGACTTTGTCAAGAATTCTGCATCAGAGCAGTTGGCAAGGACGCTGTCATACAAGATTGTTAAAAGAAAGACTTTGTCAAGAATTCTGCATCAGAGCAGTTGGCAACGCTGTCATACAAGATTGTTAAAAGAAAGATTTTGTCAAGAATTCTGCATCAGAGCAGTTGGCAAGGACGCTGTCATTCAAGATTGTTAAAAGAAAGATTTTGTCAAGAATTCTGCATCAGAGCAGTTGGCAAGGACGCTGTCATACAAGATTGTTAAAAGAAAGATTTTGTCAAGAATTCTGCATCAGAGCAGTTGGCAAGGACGCTGTCATTCAAGATTGTTAAAAGAAAGATTTTGTCAAGAATTCTGCATCAGAGCAGTTGGCAAAAACGCTGTCATACAAGATTGTTAAAAGAAAGATTTTGTCAAGAATTCTGCATCAGAGCAGTTGGCAAGGACGCTGTCATACAAGATTGTTAAAAGAAAGATTTTGTCAAGAATTCTGCATCAGAGCAGTTGGCAAGGACGCTGTCATACAAGATTGTTAAAAGAAAGACTTTGTCAAGAATTCTGCATCAGAGCAGTTGGCAAGGACGCTGTCATACAAGATTGTTAAAAGAAAGATTTTGTCAAGAATTCTGCATCAGAGCAGTTGGCAAGGACGCTGTCATACAAGATTGTTAAAAGAAAGATTTTGTCAAGAATTCTGCATCAGAGCAGTTGGCAAGGACGCTGTCATACAAGATTGTTAAAAGAAAGATTTTGTCAAGAATTCTGCATCAGAGCAGTTGGCAAGGACGCTGTCATTCAAGATTGTTAAAAGAAAGATTTTGTCAAGAATTCTGCATCAGAGCAGTTGGCAAGGACGCTGTCATACAAGATTGTTAAAAGAAAGATTTTGTCAAGAAATGCATCAGAGTAGTTGGCAAGGACGCTGTCATACAAGATTGTTAAAAAAAAAGACTTTGTCAAGAATTCTGCATCAGAGCAGTTGCCAAGGGCGCTGTCATACAAGATTGTTAAAAAGAAAGACTTTGTCAAGAATTCTGCATCAGAGCAGTTGGCAAATACGCTGTCATACAAGATTGTTAAAAAGAAAGACTTTGTCAAGAATTCTGCATCAGAGCAGTTGGCAAGGACGCTGTCATTCAAGATTGTTAAAAGAAAGACTTTGTCAAGAATTTTGCATCAGAGCAGTTGGCAAAAACGCTGTCATTCAAGATTGTTAAAAAGAAAAATTTTGTCAAGAATTCTGCATCAGAGCAATAGGCAAAAACGCTGCCATACAAGATTATAAAAAGAAAGATTTTGTCAAGAATTCTGCATCAGAGCAGTTGGCAAGGACGCTGTCATTCAAGATTGTTAAAAGAAAGATTTTGTCAAAATTTTGCATCAGAGCAGTTGGCAAGGACGCTGTCATTCAAGATTGTTAAAAGAAAGACTTTGTCAAGAATTCTGCATCAGAGCAGTTGGCAAGGACGCTGTCATACAAGATTGTTAAAAGAAAGATTTTGTCAAGAATTCTGCATCAGAGCAGTTGGCAAGGACGCTGTCATTCAAGATTGTTAAAAGAAAGATTTTGTCAAGAATTCTGCATCAGAGCAGTTGGCAAGGACGCTGTCATACAAGATTGTTAAAAAAAAGATTTTGTCAAGAATTCTGCATCAGAGCAGTTGGCAAGGACGCTGTCATACAAGATTGTTAAAAGAAAGATTTTGTCAAGAATTCTGCATCAGAGCAGTTGGCAAGGACGCTGTCATACAAGATTGTTAAAAGAAAGATTTTGTCAAGAATTCTGCATCAGAGCAGTTGGCAAGGACGCTGTCATACAAGATTGTTAAAAAAAAAAGATTTTGTCAAGAATTCTGCATCAGTGCAGTTGACAAGGATATTGTCATTCAAGATTGTTAAAACGAAAGATTTTTTCAAGAATTTTGCATAAGAGCAGTTGGCAAGGACGCTGTCATTCAAGATTGTTAAAAGAAAGATTTTGTCAAGCTGCATCAGAGCAGTTCAACGCTGTCATTCAAGATTGTTAAAAGAAAGATTTTGTCAAGAATTCTGCATCAGAGCAGTTGGCAAGGACGCTGTCATACAAGATTGTTAAAAGAAAGATTTTGTCAAGAATTCTGCATCAGAGCAGTTGGCAAGGACGCTGTCATACAAGATTGTTAAAAGAAAGATTTTGTCATGAATTCTGCATCAGAGCAGTTGGCAAGGACGCTGTCATACAAGATTGTTAAAAGAAAGATTGTTTCAAGAATTTTGTATCAGAGCAGTTGGCAAGTACGCTGTCATACAAGATTGTTAAAAAAAAGACTTAGTCAAGAATTCTGCATCAGAGCAGTTGGCAAAAACGCTGTCATACAAGATTGTTAAAAAAAAGACTTTGTCAAGGATTCTACATCAGAGCAGTTGGCAAGGACGCTGTCATACAAGATTGTTAAAAAAAAGATTTTGTCAAAATTCTGCATCAGAGCAGTTGGCAAGGACGCTGTCATTCAAGATTGTTAAAAGAAAGATTTGTCAAGAATTCTGCGTCAGACTAGTTGGCAAGGACGCTGTCATACAAGACTGTTAAGAAGAAAGATTTTGTCAATGCGTCAGAGCAGTTGGCAAGTACGCTGTCATACAAGATTGTTAAAAAGAAAGACTTTGTCAAGAATTCTGCATCAGAGCAGTTGGCAAGGACGCTGTCATACAAGATTGTTAAAAGAAAGATTTTGTCAAGAATTCTGCATCAGAGCAGTTGGCAAGGACGCTGTCATACAAGATTGTTAAAAGAAAGATTTTGTCAAGAATTCTGCATCAGAGCAGTTGGCAAGGACGCTGTCATTCAAGATTGTTAAAAGAAAGATTTTGTCAAGAATTCTGCATCAGAGCAGTTGGCAAGGACGCTGTCATACAAGATTGTTAAAAGAAAGATTTTGTCAATGCATCAGAGCAGTTGGCAAGGACGCTGTCATACAAGATTGTTAAAAGAAAGACTTTGTCAAGAATTCTGCATCAGAGCAGTTGGCAAGGACGCTGTCATACAAGATTGTTAAAAGAAAGATTTTGTCAAGAATTCTGCATCAGAGCAGTTGGCAAGGACGCTGTCATACAAGATTGTTAAAAGAAAGATTTTGTCAAGAATTCTGCATCAGAGCAGTTGGCAAGGACGCTGTCATTCAAGATTGTTAAAAGAAAGATTTTGTCAAGAATTTTGCATCAGAGCAGTTGGCAAGGACGCTGTCATACAAGATTGTTAAAAAAAAGATTTTGTCAAGAATTCTGCATCAGAGCAGTTGGCAAGGACGCTGTCATACAAGATTGTTAAAAAGAAAGACTTTGTCAAGAATTCTGCATCAGAGCAGTTTGCAAGGACGCTGTCATACAAGATTGTTAAAAAAAGATTTTGTCAAGAATTCTGCATCAGAGCAGTTGGCAAGGACGCTGTCATTCAAGATTGTTAAAAGAAAGATTTGTCAAGAATTCTGCATCAGAGCAGTTGGCAAGGACGCTGTCATACAAGATTGTTAAAAGAAAGATTTTGTCAAGAATTCTGCATCAGAGCAGTTGGCAAGGACGCTGTCATACAAGATTGTTAAAAGAAAGACTTTGTCAAGAATTCTGCATCAGAGCAGTTGGCAAGGACGCTGTCATACAAGATTGTTAAAAGAAAGATTTTGTCAAGAATTCTGCATCAGAGCAGTTGGCAAGGACGCTGTCATACAAGATTGTTAAAAGAAAGATTTTGTCAAGAATTTTGTATCAGAGCAGTTGGCAAAGACGCTGTCATACAATATTGTTAAAAGAAAGAATTTGTCAAGAATTATGCATCAGAGCAGTTGGCAAGGACGCTGTCATACAAGATTGTTAAAAGAAAGATTTTGTCAAGAATTCTGCATCAGAGCAGTTGGCAAGGACGCTGTCATACAAGATTGTTAAAAGAAAGATTTTGTCAATGCATCAGAGCAGTTGGCAAGGACGCTGTCATACAAGATTGTTAAAAGAAAGATTTTGTCAAGAATTCTGCATCAGAGCAGTTGGCAAGGACGCTGTCATACAAGATTGTTAAAAGAAAGATTTTGTCAAGAATTCTGCATCAGAGCAGTTGGCAAGGACGCTGTCATACAAGATTGTTAAAAGAAAGATTTTGTCAAGAATTCTGCATCAGAGCAGTTGGCAAGGACGCTGTCATTCAAGATTGTTAAAAGAAAGATTTTGTCAAGAATTCTGCATCAGAGCAGTTGGCAAGGACGCTGTCATACAAGATTGTTAAAAAAAAGATTTTGTCAAGAATTCTGCATCAGAGCAGTTGGCAAGGACGCTGTCATACAAGATTGTTAAAAGAAAGATTTTGTCAAGAATTCTGCATCAGAGCAGTTGGCAAGGACGCTGTCATACAAGATTGTTAAAAGAAAGACTTTGTCAAGAATTCTGCATCAGAGCAGTTGGCAAGGACGCTGTCATACAAGATTGTTAAAAGAAAGATTTTGTCAAGAATTCTGCATCAGAGCAGTTGGCAAGGACGCTGTCATTCAAGATTGTTAAAAGAAAGATTTTGTCAAGAATTCTGCATCAGAGCAGTTGGCAAGGACGCTGTCATTCAAGATTGTTAAAAGAAAGATTTTGTCAAGAATTCTGCATCAGAGCAGTTGGCAAGGACGCTGTCATACAAGATTGTTAAAAGAAAGATTTTGTCAAGAATGCATCAGAGCAGTTGGCAAGGACGCTGTCATACAAGATTGTTAAAAGAAAGACTTTGTCAAGAATTCTGCATCAGAGCAGTTGGCAAGGACGCTGTCATACAAGATTGTTAAAAGAAAGACTTTGTCAAGAATTCTGCATCAGAGCAGTTGGCAAGGACGCTGTCATACAAGATTGTTAAAAGAAAGACTTTGTCAAGAATTCTGCATCAGAGCAGTTGGCAAGGACGCTGTCATTCAAGATTGTTAAAAGAAAGACTTTGTCAAGAATTCTGCATCAGAGCAGTTGGCAAAAACGCTGTCATTCAAGATTGTTAAAAGAAAGATTTTGTCAAGAATTCTGCATCAGAGCAGTTGGCAAAAACGCTGTCATACAAGATTGTTAAAAGAAAGATTTTGTCAAGAATTCTGCATCAGAGCAGTTGGCAAGGACGCTGTCATTCAAGATTGTTAAAAGAAAGATTTTGTCAAGAATTCTGCATCAGAGCAGTTGGCAAGGACGCTGTCATTCAAGATTGTTAAAAGAAAGATTTTGTCAAGAATTCTGCATCAGAGCAGTTGGCAAAAACGCTGTCATACAAGATTGTTAAAAGAAAGACTTTGTCAAGAATTCTGCATCAGAGCAGTTGGCAAGGACGCTGTCATACAAGATTGTTAAAAGAAAGACTTTGTCAAGAATTCTGCATCAGAGCAGTTGGCAAGGACGCTGTCATTCAAGATTGTTAAAAGAAAGATTTTGTCAAGAATTCTGCATCAGAGCAGTTGGCAAGAACGCTGTCATACAAGATTGTTAAAAGAAAGATTTTGTCAAGAATTCTGCATCAGAGCAGTTGGCAAGGACGCTGTCATACAAGATTGTTAAAAGAAAGATTTTGTCAAGAATTCTGCATCAGAGCAGTTGGCAAGGACGCTGTCATACAAGATTGTTAAAAGAAAGATTTTGTCAAGAATTCTGCATCAGAGCAGTTGGCAAGGACGCTGTCATTCAAGATTGTTAAAAGAAAGATTTTGTCAAGAATTTTGCATCAGAGCAGTTGGCAAGGACGCTGTTATACAAGATTGTTAAAAAGAAAGATTTTGCAAATAATTCTGCATAAGAGCAGTTGGGAAGGACGCTGTCATTCAAGATTGTTAAAAAGAAAGACTTTGTCAAGAATTCTGCATCAGAGCAGATGGCAAGGACGCTGTCATTCAAGATTGTTAAAAAGAGAGATTTTGTCAAGAATTCTGCATCAGAGCAGTTAGCAGGGACGCTGTCATACAAGATTGTTGAAATGAAATATTTTGTCATGAATTCTGCATAAGAGCAGTTGGCAAGGACGCTGTCATTCAAGATTGTTAAAAAAAAAGATTTTGTCAAGAATTCTGCATCAGAGCAGTTGGCAAGGACGCTGTCATAAAAGATTGTTAAAAAAAAGATTTTGTCAAGAATTCTGCATCAGAGCAGTTGGCAAGGACGCTGTCATACAAGATTGTTAAAATGAAAGATTTTGTCAAGAATTCTGCATCAGAGCAGTTGGCAAGGACGCTGTCATACAAGATTGTTAAAAAAAAGACTTTGTCAAGAATTCTGCATCAGAGCAGTTGGCAAAAACGCTGTCATACAAGATTGTTAAAAAAAGACTTTGTCAAGGATTCTACATCAGAGCAGTTGGCAAGGACGCTGTCATACAAGATTGTTAAAAAAAAGATTTTGTCAATGCGTCAGAGCAGTTGGCAAGGACGCTGTCATACAAGATTGTTAAAAAGAAAGACTTTGTCAAGAATTCTGCATCAGAGCAGTTGGCAAGGACGCTGTCATTCAAGATTGTTAAAAGAAAGATTTTGTCAAGAATTCTGCATCAGAGCAGTTGGCAAGGACGCTGTCATTCAAGATTGTTAAAAAGAAAGATTTTGTCAAGAATTCTGCATCAGAGCAGTTGGCAAGGACGCTGTCATTCAAGATTGTTAAAAAGAAAGATTTGTCAAGAATTCTGCGTCAGAGTAGTTGGCAAGGACGCTGTCATACAAGACTGTTAAAAAGAAAGATTTTGTCAAGAATGCATCAGAGCAGTTGGCAAGGACGCTGTCATACAAGATTGTTAAAAGAAAGACTTTGTCAAGAATTCTGCATCAGAGCAGTTGGCAAGGACGCTGTCATACAAGATTGTTAAAAGAAAGACTTTGTCAAGAATTCTGCATCAGAGCAGTTGGCAAGGACGCTGTCATTCAAGATTGTTAAAAGAAAGACTTTGTCAAGAATTCTGCATCAGAGCAGTTGGCAAGGACGCTGTCATACAAGATTGTTGAAAAGAAAGATTTTGTCAAGAATTCTGCATCAGAGCAGTTGGCAAGGACGCTGTCATTCAAGATTGTTAAAAAAAAGATTTTGTCAAGAATTCTGCATCAGAGCAGTTGGCAAGGACGCTGTCATTCAAGATTGTTAAAAGAAAGATTTTGTCAAGAATTCTGCATCAGAGCAGTTGGCAAGGACGCTGTCATTCAAGATTGTTAAAATGAAAGATTTTGTCAAGAATTCTGCATCAGAGCAGTTGGCAAGGACGCTGTCATACAAGATTGTTAAAAAAAAGACTTTGTCAAGAATTCTGCATCAGAGCAGTTGGCAAAAACGCTGTCATACAAGATTGTTAAAAAAAGACTTTTTCAAGCATTCTACATCAGAGAAGTTGACAAGGACGCTGTCATACAAGATTGTTAAAATGAAAGATTTTGTCAAGAATTCTGCATCAGAGCAGTTGGCAAGGACGCTGTCATACAAGATTGTTAAAAAGAAAGATTTTGTCAAGAATTCTGCATCAGAGCAGTTGGCAAGGACGCTGTCATTCAAGATTGTTAAAAAAAAGATTTTGTCAAGAATTCTGCATCAGAGCAGTTGGCAAGGACGCTGTCACAAAAGATTGTTAAAAAATAAGTTTTTCTAAAGAATTCTGCATCAGAGCAGTTGGCAAGGACGCTGTCATACAAGATTGTTAAAAGAAAGATTTTGTCAAGAATTCTGCATCAGAGCAGTTGGCAAGGACGCTGTCATACAAGATTGTTAAAAGAAAGATTTTGTCAAGAATTCTGCATCAGAGCAGTTGGCAAGGACGCTGTCATACAAGATTGTTAAAAAAAGATTTTGTCAAGAATTCTGCATCAGAGCAGTTGGCAAGGACGCTGTCATACAAGATTGTTAAAAGAAAGATTTTGTCAAGAATTCTGCATCAGAGCAGTTGGCAAGGACGCTGTCATTCAAGATTGTTAAAAGAAAGATTTTGTCAAGAATTCTGCATCAGAGCAGTTGGCAAGGACGCTGTCATACAAGATTGTTAAAAGAAAGATTTTGTCAAGAATGCATCAGAGCAGTTGGCAAGGACGCTGTCATACAAGATTGTTAAAAGAAAGACTTTGTCAAAATTCTGCATCAGAGCAGTTGGCAAGGACGCTGTCATACAAGATTGTTAAAAGAAAGACTTTGTCAAGAATTCTGCATCAGAGCAGTTGGCAAGGACGCTGTCATACAAGATTGTTAAAAGAAAGACTTTGTCAAGAATTCTGCATCAGAGCAGTTGGCAAGGACGCTGTCATTCAAGATTGTTAAAAGAAAGACTTTGTCAAGAATTCTGCATCAGAGCAGTTGGCAAAAGGACGCTGTCATTCAAGATTGTTAAAAAAAAATTTTGTCAAGAATTCTGCATCAGAGCAGTTGGCAAAACGCTGTCATACAAGATTGTTAAAAGAAAGATTTTGTCAAGAATTCTGCATCAGAGCAGTTGGCAAGGACGCTGTCATTCAAGATTGTTAAAAGAAAGATTTTGTCAAGAATTTTGCATCAGAGCAGTTGGCAAGGACGCTGTCATTCAAGATTGTTAAAAAAAAGACTTTGTCAAGAATTCTGCATCAGAGCAGTTGGCAAGGACGCTGTCATACAAGATTGTTAAAAGAAAGATTTTGTCAAGAATTCTGCATCAGAGCAGTTGGCAAGGACGCTGTCATTCAAGATTGTTAAAAGAAAGATTTTGTCAAGAATTCTGCATCAGAGCAGTTGGCAAGGACGCTGTCATTCAAGATTGTTAAAAGAAAGATTTTGTCAAGAATTCTGCATCAGAGCAGTTGGCAAGGACGCTGTCATACAAGATTGTTAAAAAAAAGATTTTGTCAAGAATTCTGCATCAGAGCAGTTGGCAAGGACGCTGTCATACAAGATTGTTAAAAGAAAGATTTTGTCAAGAATTTTGCATCAGAGCAGTTGGCAAGGACGCTGTCATACAAGATTGTTAAAAGAAAGATTTTGTCAAGAATTCTGCATCAGAGCAGTTGGCAAAAACGCTGTCATTCAAGATTGTTAAAAAAAAATTTTGTCAAGAATTCTGCATCAGAGCAGTTGGCAAGGACGCTGTCATACAAGATTGTTAAAAGAAAGATTTTGTCAATTCTGCATCAGAGCAGTTGGCAAGGACGCTGTCATTCAAGATTGTTAAAAGAAAGACTTTGTCAAGAATTCTGCATCAGAGCAGTTGGCAAAAACGCTGTCATACAAGATTGTTAAAAGAAAGATTTTGTCAAGAATTCTGCATCAGAGCAGTTGGCAAGGACGCTGTCATACAAGATTGTTAAAAGAAAGACTTTGTCAAGAATTCTGCATCAGAGCAGTTGGCAAGGACGCTGTCATACAAGATTGTTAAAAGAAAGATTTTGTCAAGAATTCTGCATCAGAGCAGTTGGCAAGGACGCTGTCATTCAAGATTGTTAAAAGAAAGATTTTGTCAAGAATTCTGCATCAGAGCAGTTGGCAAGGACGCTGTCATACAAGATTGTTAAAAGAAAGATTTTGTCAAGAATTCTGCATCAGAGCAGTTGGCAAGGACGCTGTCATTCAAGATTGTTAAAAGAAAGATTTTGTCAAGAATTCTGCATCAGAGCAGTTGGCAAGGACGCTGTCATACAAGATTGTTAAAAAAAAGATTTTGTCAAGAATTCTGCATCAGAGCAGTTGGCAAGGACGCTGTCATACAAGATTGTTAAAAAAAAGATTTTGTCAAGAATTCTGCATCAGAGCAGTTGGCAAGGACGCTGTCATACAAGATTGTTAAAAGAAAGATTTTTCAAGAATTTTGTATCAGAGCAGTTGGCAAGGACGCTGTCATACAAGATTGTTAAAAAGAAAGACTTTGTCAAGAATTCTGCATCAGAGCAGTTGGCAAAAACGCTGTCATACAAGATTGTTAAAAAAAAGATTTTGTCAAGAATTTTGCATCAGAGCAGTTGGCAAGGACGCTGTCATACAAGATTGTTAAAAGAAAGATTTTGTCAATTCTGCATCAGAGCAGTTGGCAAGGACGCTGTCATTCAAGATTGTTAAAAGAAAGACTTTGTCAAGAATTCTGCATCAGAGCAGTTGGCAAGGACGCTGTCATACAAGATTGTTAAAAGAAAGATTTTGTCAAGAATTCTGCATCAGAGCAGTTGGCAAGGACGCTGTCATACAAGATTGTTAAAAGAAAGATTTTGTCATGAATTCTGCATAATAGCAGTCGGCAACGACGCTGTCATTCAAGATTCTTAAAAAAAAGATTTTGTCAAGAATTCTGCATCAGAGCAGTTGGCAAGGACGCTGTCATTCAAGATTGTTAAAAGAAAGATTTTGTCAAGAATTCTGCATCAGAGCAGTTGGCAAGGACGCTGTCATACAAGATTGTTAAAAGAAAGATTTTGTCAAGAATTCTGCATCAGAGCAGTTGGCAAGGACGCTGTCATTCAAGATTGTTAAAAGAAAGATTTTGTCAAGAATTCTGCATCAGAGCAGTTGGCAAGGACGCTGTCATACAAGATTGTTAAAAGATTTTGTCAAGAATTCTGCATCAGAGCAGTTGGCAAGGACGCTGTCATACAAGATTGTTAAAAAAAAAGATTTTGTCAAGAATTCTGCATCAGAGCAGTTGGCAAGGACGCTGTCATACAAGATTGTTAAAAGAAAGATTTTGTCAAGAATTTTGTATCAGAGCAGTTGGCAAGGACGCTGTCATACAAGATTGTTAAAAAAAAGACTTTGTCAAGAATTCTGCGTCAGAGGAGTTGGCAAAAACGCTGTCATACAAGATTGTTAAAAAAAAAACTTTGTCAAGAATTTTCCATCAGAGCAGTTGGCAAGGACGCTGTCATAAAAGATTGTTAAAAGAAAGATTTTGTCAATGCGTCAGAGCAGTTGGCAAGGACGCTGTCATTCAAGATTGTTAAAAGAAAGACTTTGTCAAGAATTCTGCATCAGAGCAGTTGGCAAGGACGCTGTCATACAAGATTGTTAAAAGAAAGATTTTGTCAAGAATTCTGCATCAGAGCAGTTGGCAAGGACGCTGTCATACAAGATTGTTAAAATGAAAGGTTTTGTCATGAATTCTGCATAATAGCAGTCGGCAACGACGCTGTCATTCAAGATTCTTAAAAAAAAGATTTTGTCAAGAATTCTGCATCAGAGCATTTCGCAAGGACGCTGTCATTCAAGATTGTTAAAAGAAAGATTTTGTCAAGAATTCTGCATCAGAGCAGTTGGCAAGGACGCTGTCATACAAGATTGTTAAAAGAAAGATTTTGTCAAGAATTCTGCATCAGAGCAGTTGGCAAGGACGCTGTCATACAAGATTGTTAAAATGAAAGATTTTGTCATGAATTCTGCATCAGAGCAGTTGGCAAGGACGCTGTCATTCAAGATTGTTAAAAGAAAGACTTTGTCAAGAATTCTGCATCAGAGCAGTTGGCAAGGACGCTGTCATACAAGATTGTTAAAAGAAAGATTTTGTCAAGAATTTTGCATCAGAGCAGTTGGCAAGGACGCTGTCATACAAGATTGTTAAAAGAAAGATTTTGTCAAGAATTCTGCATCAGAGCAGTTGGCAAGGACGCTGTCATACAAGATTGTTAAAAGAAAGATTTTGTCAAGAATTCTGCATCAGAGCAGTTGGCAAGGACGCTGTCATTCAAGATTGTTAAAAGAAAGATTTTGTCAAGAATTCTGCATCAGAGCAGTTGGCAAGGACGCTGTCATTCAAGATTGTTAAAAAAAAAGATTTTGTCAAGAATTCTGCATCAGAGCAGTTGGCAAGGACGCTGTCATACAAGATTGTTAAAAAGAAAATTTTTCAAGAATTCTGCATCAGAGCAGTTGGCAAAGACGCTGTCATACAAGATTATTAAAAGAAAGATTTTGTCAAGAATTCTGCATCAGAGCAGTTGGCAAGGACGCTGTCATTCAAGATTGTTAAAAGAAAGATTTTGTCAAGAATTCTGCATCAGAGCAGTTGGCAAGGACGCTGTCATTCAAGATTGTTAAAAGAAAGATTTTGTCAAGAATTCTGCATCAGAGCAGTTGGCAAGGACGCTGTCATTCAAGATTGTTAAAAGAAAGATTTTGTCAAGAATTCTGCATCAGAGCAGTTGGCAAGGACGCTGTCATACAAGATTGTTAAAAAGAAAGACTTTGTCAAGAATTCTGCATCAGAGCAGTTAGCAAGGACGCTGTCATACAAGATTGTTAAAAAGAAAAAATTTTTCAAAAATTCTGCATCAGAGCATTTGGCAAGGACGCTGTCATTCAAGATTGTTAGAAAGAAAGATTTTGTCAAGAATTCTGCATCAGAGTAGTTGGCAAGGACGCTGTCATTCAAGATTGTTAAAAAGCAAGACTTTGTTAAGAATTCTGCATCAGAGCAGTTGGCAAGAACGTTGTCATACAAGATTGTTAAAAAGAAAGATTTTGTCAAGAATTCTGCATCAGAGCAGTTGGCAAGGACGCTGTCATTCAAGATTGTTAAAGTTCCAGTTATTTCAGTCAATCTTCCTATGAAAATAACCAATGATTTCCAAATATGTCTTTAAATTTCTGTTTATTATCATGTTAATGGTGTCAAGAGATTCACTAGGTTTCATCGTATTGTTATGAATGTCCTTCAAATTTCTGTTTATTATCATGTTAATGGTGTCAAGAGATTCACTAGGTTTCATCGTATTGTTATGAATGTCCTTCAAATTTCTGTTTATTATCATGTTAATGGTATGAAGAGATTCACTAGGTTTCATCGTATTGTTATGAATGTCCTTCAAATTTCTCTTTATTATCATGTTAATGGTGTCAAGAGATTCACTAGGTTTCATCGTATTGTTATGAATGTCCTCCGAATTGACTTTCGTTTTATTTTGGGTTCCAGTTTCTGTCCTAAAAGCTTTGCTGTGCAAGACTTTCCTAATTCATGTGAACTACTGAGACTTCCTTAATCGAAATGTTGTCCTTTACCTTATTATCATTTAATAATGCAACTTTACGTATTTGTTCTTTGAACAAAATTGTGCAAGCCATGAATTATTATGTATTAACATTGTACCAATAAACTATTGAGTATTTGTCGTAAATCAAATACAAAGGTATCAAAAATGTTGTCTCTGTTGAATAGTGCAAAATGAACAAAGTAATTCATCATTATAAAAAAAATCACAGTTTCTAATATTATCAGGATACAAAGGAGTTTTTCATAACTTCGTGTGATCATAGATTTAACTAGGATTTACATAGTTGATGCTACTGAACTCAGTTAATCTACGTGTTGTTCGATTCACACAGTTAATGTTAGTCAACTCCATTCATCTGTATGTTGTTTCATTTACAAACTTAATAGTACTGAACCCAGATAATCTATGTATTGTTTGAATTACAAACTTAATATTACTCAACTCAGTTAATCTACAGGTTGTTTAAATTACACCTTTAATATTACTGAGCTCCGTTAATCTACAGGTTGTTTAAGTTACACCTTTAATGTCATTGAGCTCAGTTAATATATGTGCTGTTTAGTTCACAGTTAATGTCGCTGTACTCAGTTTATCACTATGTTGTTTTATTTACACGGTTAATGTTAATAAACTCAGTTAATATGTAAGTTGTTTTATTACACAATTCAAGTTACTCAATATGTTGTTTGATTTGCACACTTAAAGTTAGTCAACTCATTTAATGTTAATGAGGTCAGTTAATCAATATGTTCTTTCATTTACATTGACGTGAATGAACTCAGTTAAACTATGTCTTGGTTCATTTATGTAGTTAATGTTAGTGAATGTTTTATTTACTCAGTCAATATTACTCATCTCAATTAATCTATATGTTGCTTGATATAAACAGTTAATATTACAGAACTCAGTTTATCTATATGTTTTTTTTATTTAAATAGTTAATGTTACGGAACTCCGTTAACACATATGTTGTTTAATTTAACCAGTTAATATTACAAAACTCAGTTAATGTATATGTTGTTTGATGTTCACAGTTAATGTTACTGAACTCAGTTAATCTACAGGTTGTTTGAATTACATCTTTAATGTTACTGAACTCAGTTAATCTATATGTTGTTTAAATTACACCTTTAATGTTACTAAACTCAGTTAATCTACAGGTTGTTTGAATTACACCTTTAATGTTACTGAACTCAGTTAACCTACAAATTGTTTGAATTACACCTTTAATATTACTGAAGTCAGTTAACCTACAGGTTGTTTGAATTACACCTTTAATGTTACTGAACTCAGTTAATCTACAGGTTGTTTGAATTACACCTTTAATGTTAACTCAGTTAATCTACAGGTTGTTTGAATTACACCTGTAATGATACTGAACTTAATTAATCTGCAGGTTGTTTGAATTACACCTTTAATGTTAACTCAGTTAATCTACAGGTTGTTTGAATTACACTTGTAATGTTACTGAACTTAATTAATCTGCAGGTTATTTGAATTACATCTTTAATGTTACTGAACTCAGTTAATCTATATTTGTTTAAATTACACCTTTAATGTTACTGAACTCAGTTAATCTACAGGTTGTTTGAATTACACCTTTAATGTTAACTCAGTTAATCTACAGGTTGTTTGAATTACACCTGTAATGTTACTGAACTCAATTAATCTGCAGGTTGTTTGAATTACATCTTTAATGTTACTGAACTCAGTTAATCTACAGGTTGTTTGAATTACATCTTTAATGTTACTGAACTCAGTTAATCTATATGTTGTTTAAATTACACCTTTAATGTTACTAAACTCAGTTAATCTACAGGTTGTTTGAATTACACCTTTAATGTTACTGAACTCAGTTAACCTACAGGTTGTTTGAATTACACCTTTAATATTACTGAAGTCAGTTAACCTACAGGTTGTTTGAATTACACCTTTAATGTTACTGAACTCAGTTAATCTACAGGTTGTTTGAATTACACCTTTAATGTTAACTCAGTTAATCTACAGGTTGTTTGAATTACACCTGTAATGTTACTGAACTTAATTAATCTGCAGGTTGTTTGAATTACACCTTTAATGTTAACTCAGTTAATCTACAGGTTGTTTGAATTACACTTGTAATGTTACTGAACTTAATTAATCTGCAGGTTATTTGAATTACATCTTTAATGTTACTGAACTCAGTTAATCTATATTTGTTTAAATTACACCTTTAATGTTACTGAACTCAGTTAATCTACAGGTTGTTTGAATTACACCTTTAATGTTAACTCAGTTAATCTACAGGTTGTTTGAATTACACCTGTAATGTTACTGAACTCAATTAATCTGCAGGTTGTTTGAATTACATCTTTAATGTTACTGAACTCAGTTAATCTACAGGTTGTTTGAATTACATCTTTAATGTTACTGAACTCAGTTAATCTACAGGTTGTTTGAATTACACCTTTAATGTTACTGAACTCAGTTAATCTACAGGTTGTTTAAATTACACCTGTAATGTTACTGAACTCAATTAATCTGCAGGTTGTTTGAATTACATCTTTAATGTTACTGAACTCAGTTAATCTACAGGTTGTCTGAATTACACCTTTAATGTTACTAAACTCAGTTGATCTATGTATTGTTTGAATTACAAACTTAATATTACCGAACTCAGTTAATCTATGTATTGTTTCAATTACAAACTTAATAATACTGAGCTCAGTTGATCTCTGTATTGTTTGAATTACAAACTTAATATTACTGAACTCAGTTAATCTATGTATTGTTTGAATTACAAACCTAATATTACTGAGCTCAGTTGATCTATGTATTGTTTGAATTACAAATTTAATATTACTGAACTCAGTTAATCTATGTATTGTTTGAATTACAAACTTAATATTACTGAACTCAGTTAATCTATGTATTGTTTGAATTACAAACTTAATATTACTGAACTCAGTTAATCTACAGGTTGTTTAAATTACACCTTTAATGTCACTGAACTCAGTTAATCTACAGGTTGTTTAAATTACACCTTTAATGTTACTGAACTCAGTTAATCTACAGGTTGTTTAAATTACACCTTTAATGTTACTGAACTCAGTTAATCTACAGGTTGTTTAAATTACACCTTTAATGTTACTGAACTCAATTAATCTACAGGTTGTTTAAATTACACCTTTAATGTTACTGAACTCAGTTAATCTACAGGTTGTTTAAATTACACCTTTAATATTATTGAACTCAGTTAATCTATGTATTGTTTGAATTACAAACTTAATATTACTGAGCTCAGTTGATCTATGTATTGTTTGAATTACAAATTTAATATTACTGAACACAGTTGATCTATGTATTGTTTTAATTACAAATTTAATATTACTGAACACAGTTGATCTGTGTATTGTTTTAATTACAAATTTAATATTACTGAACTCAGTTGATCTATGTATTGTTTGAATTACAAATTTAATATTACTGAACTCAGTTGATCTATGTATTGTTTGAATTACAAATTTAATGTTACTGAACTCAGTTAATCTACAGGTTGTTTGAATTACACCTCTAATGTTACTGAACTCAGTTGATCTATGTATTGTTTGAATTACAAATTTAATATTACTGAACTCAGTTGATCTATGTATTGTTTGAATTACAAATTTAATGTTACTGAACTCAGTTAATCTACAGGTTGTTTGAATTACACCTTTAATGTTACTGAACTCAGTTGATCTATGTATTGTTTGAATTACAAACTTAATATTACTTAACTCAGTTAATCTACAGGTTGTTTGAATTACAAATTTAATATTACTGAACTCAGTTGATCTATGTATTGTTTGAATTACAAATTTAATGTTACTGAACTCAGTTAATCTACAGGTTGTTTGAATTACACCTTTAATGTTACTGAACTCAGTTGATCTATGTATTGTTTGAATTACAAACTTAATATTACTGAATTCAGTTAATCTACAGGTTGTTTGAATTACAAATTTAATATTACCGAACTCAGTTGATCTATGTATTGTTTGAATTACAAACGTAATATTACTGAACTCAGTTGATCTATGTATTGTTTGAATTACAAACTTAATATTACTGAACTCAGTTAGTCTATGTATTGTTTCAATTACAAACTTAATAATACTGAGCTCAGTTGATCTATGTATTGTTTGAATTACAAACTTAATATTACTGAACTCAGTTAATCTATGTATTGTTTGAATTACAAACCTAATATTACTGAGCTCAGTTGATCTATGTATTGTTTGAATTACAAATTTAATATTACTGAACTCAGTTAATCTATGTATTGTTTGAATTACAAACTTAATATTACTGAACTCAGTTAATCTATGTATTGTTTGAATTACAAACTTAATATTACTGAACTCAGTTAATCTACAGGTTGTTTAAATTACACCTTTAATGTCACTGAACTCAGTTAATCTACAGGTTGTTTAAATTACACCTTTAATGTTACTGAACTCAGTTAATCTACAGGTTGTTTAAATTACACCTTTAATGTTACTGAACTCAGTTAATCTACAGGTTGTTTAAATTACACCTTTAATGTTACTGAACTCAATTAATCTACAGGTTGTTTAAATTACACCTTTAATGTTACTGAACTCAGTTAATCTACAGGTTGTTTAAATTACACCTTTAATGTTATTGAACTCAGTTAATTTTAAAGTTTGTTTAAATTACACCTTTAATGTAACTGAACTCAGTTAATCTATGTATTGTTTGAATTACAAACTTAATATTACTGAGCTCAGTTGATCTATGTATTGTTTGAATTACAAATTTAATATTACTGAACACAGTTGATCTATGTATTGTTTTAATTACACCTTTAATGTTACTGAACTCAGTTGACCTATGTATTGTTTGAATTACAAACTTAATATTACTGAACTCAGTTAATCTACAGGTTATTTGAATTACACCTTTAATGTTACTGAACTCAGTTGATCTATGTATTGTTTGAATTACAAACTTAATATTACTGAACTCAGTTAATCTACAGGTTGTTTGAATTACAAATTTAATATTACCGAACTCAGTTGATCTATGTATTGTTTGAATTACAAACGTAATATTACTGAACTCAGTTGATCTATGTATTGTTTGAATTAAAAACTTAATATTATTGAACGCAGTTAATCTATTGGTTGTTTGAATTACAAACTTAACGTTACTGTAACAATTATTATCTAAATTCTTTTCTCTTGTGTTTTCTATTATAATAATTTTACAGAAACGTATTTTTATTGTAATACCTATTGTAACTAGCGGTTTGTTTAAGTTTCAATTTATTCCAGTAACGAAGGTCTTTATAAGTGAACAGTTCTAATACCGTACAATGAAAAAGTAGTGAAAGTTGTTTTATTAAATAGAATTATATGAAACTTAACATACGTGGATATACAAATTTATTTCCTTTTAACAATAAAATTTAACAACAAGAAAGAAATATGTGACGTCACTTGGTCATAACAATTACATGAAGAATATGTTGTTGTTTTCTATAAGTCAAGGTTTCAAATTTTTAAGTGACTTTTCAGTGACTTGAACTGTTTTGATCAGTTAAAGTACAAACACCAGATTTTCTCAGACGAAATGTTTAGATAAGCTAAACCAAAAACGCCAGATCTTCCCTGATGAATTATTTGCATCAGTTAAAGAACAAACATTAGAATTTCTCAGTTGAAGTAAGAACTAGAAAAACACAACAACATTGTTTTCATTGTGGGTCTCCAAGAGATCAAGACCATACAGGTTCGTTTCGCCATGGTCCGAGATAAAGTCGTGGAATTAAAGTACTGTTACATGACACCAGGGGATTCCTTGAAAAACAATAAGTATATGAGAAATATATATTTTAATTTTATTACTATCCAAGATCAGTCATGTAAACTACAAATATAGATAAGAAAGGATAACGTAAACAATATTTTATTTTATTTAAAATTTCTTGTAACTTTAGCATGGCCGCTGTCATGAAATCGATAAACATATCTTTAATGGCGGGCGTAGATATAACCGATCAATAAATGCCTTATGATATGTATTACTTTCGATTTAAGGCACTGGCTTTATCAGTTCATAATGTATATATTTTTTTCAAAATTCCTTCAAGTTTTATTTGGAATTGAAAGTTATTAAGAAGCTTTCTGATATACAAAATATACACCAATTGAAAATACCAAATCGGAAATACATAAGAGTACAGTTATCACATGAAATACGAAAACAAAGTAATTCATTCTTTGCTTGGATATAAAACAGCATAATTGGGTATACATAAAAAAACTGTAAGAATTATTACGCCCTAGTTTGCATCGTAATCGGTATATGAATAGTTTTTCTGTAATTCCAGTGTCCTTGGAACATTTAAATACATCTTATAAAGTTACAAGACAGTGATCAAAGATTAGTCCTGGGAACAATGAAACACTTCTTATAACGTTACAAGACAGTGAACAAAGATTAGCTCTGGGAACATTTAAACACGACTTATAAAGTTACAAGACAGTAAACAAAATTTGGTCATGGGAACGATGAAACACGACTTATAAAGTTACAAGACAGTAAACAAAATTTAGTCATGAGAACGATGAAACACGTCTTATAAAGTTACAAGACAGTAAACAAAATTTGGTCATGGGAACGATGAAACACGTCTTATAAAGTTACAAGAAAGTAAACAAAATTTGGTCATGGGAACGATGAAACACGACTTACAAACTTACAAGACAGTGAACAAAATTTGGTCATGGGAACGATGAAACACGACTTATAAAGTTACAAGACAGTAAACAAAATTTAGTCATGAGAACGATGAAACACGTCTTATAAAGTTACAAGACAGTAAACAAAATTTGGTCATGGGAACGATGAAACACGTCTTATAAAGTTACAAGACAATAAACAAAATTTGGTCATAGGAACGATGAAACACGTCTTATAAAGTTACAAGACAGTAAACAAAATTTGGTCATGAGAACGATGAAATACGACTTATAAAGTTACAAGACAGTAAACAAAGTTTGGTCATGGGAACGATGAAACACGACTTATAAAGTTACAAGACAGTAAACACAATTTGGTCATGGGAACGATGAAACACGACTTATAAAGTTACAAGACAGTAAACAAAATTTGGTCATGGGAACGATGAAACACGACTTACAAAGTTACAAGACAGTAAACAAAATTTGATCATGGGAACGATGAAACACGACTTCAAAGTTACAAGACAGTAAACAAAGTTTGGTCATGGGAACGATGAAACACGACTTATAAAGTTACAAGACAGTAAACAAAATTTGGTCATGGGAACGATGAAACACGTCTTATAAAGTTACAAGACAGTAAACAAGATTTGGTCATGGGAACGATGAAACACGTCTTATAAAGTTACAAGACAGTAAACAAAATTTGGTCATGGGAACAATAAAACACGTCTTATAAAGTTACAAGACAGTAAACAAAATTTGGTCATGGGAACGATGAAACACGTCTTATAAAGTTACAAGACAGTAAACAAAATTTGGTCATGGGAACGATGAAACACGTCTTATAAAGTTACAAGACAGTAAACAAAATTTGGTCATGGGAACGATGAAACACGACTTATAAAGTTACAAGACAGTAAACAAAATTTGGTCATGGGAACGATGAAACACGACTTATAAAGTTACAAGACAGTAAACAAAATTTGGTCATGGGATCGATGAAACACGACTTATAAAGTTACAAGACAGTAAAGAAAGAATGGTCCTGGGAACAGTTAAACACGTCTTATAAAGTTACAAGACAGTAAACAAAATTTGGTCATGAGAACGATGAAATACGACTTATAAAGTTACAAGACAGTAAACAAAGTTTGGTCATGGGAACGATGAAACACGACTTATAAAGTTACAAGACAGTAAACACAATTTGGTCATGGGAACGATGAAACACGACTTATAAAGTTACAAGACAGTAAACAAAATTTGGTCATGGGAACGATGAAACACGACTTACAAAGTTACAAGACAGTAAACAAAATTTGATCATGGGAACGATGAAACACGACTTCAAAGTTACAAGACAGTAAACAAAGTTTGGTCATGGGAACGATGAAACACGACTTATAAAGTTACAAGACAGTAAACAAAATTTGGTCATGGGAACGATGAAACACGTCTTATAAAGTTACAAGACAGTAAACAAGATTTGGTCATGGGAACGATGAAACACGTCTTATAAAGTTACAAGACAGTAAACAAGATTTGGTCATGGGAACGATGAAACACGTCTTATAAAGTTACAAGACAGTAAACAAAATTTGGTCATGGGAACAATAAAACACGTCTTATAAAGTTACAAGACAGTAAACAAAATTTGGTCATGGGAACGATGAAACACGTCTTATAAAGTTACAAGACAGTAAACAAAATTTGGTCATGGGAACGATGAAACACGTCTTATAAAGTTACAAGACAGTAAACAAAATTTGGTCATGGGAACGATGAAACACGACTTATAAAGTTACAAGACAGTAAACAAAATTTGGTCATGGGAACGATGAAACACGACTTATAAAGTTACAAGACAGTAAACAAAATTTGGTCATGGGATCGATGAAACACGACTTATAAAGTTACAAGACAGTAAACAAAGAATGGTCCTGGGAACAGTTAAACACGTCTTATAAAGTTACAAGACAGTAAACAAAATTTGGTCATGAGAACGATGAAATACGACTTATAAAGTTACAAGACAGTAAACAAAGTTTGGTCATGGGAACGATGAAACACGACTTATAAAGTTACAAGACAGTAAACACAATTTGGTCATGGGAACGATGAAACACGACTTATAAAGTTACAAGACAGTAAACAAAATTTGGTCATGGGAACGATGAAACACGACTTACAAAGTTACAAGACAGTAAACAAAATTTGATCATGGGAACGATGAAACACGACTTCAAAGTTACAAGACAGTAAACAAAGTTTGGTCATGGGAACGATGAAACACGACTTATAAAGTTACAAGACAGTAAACAAAATTTGGTCATGGGAACGATGAAACACGTCTTATAAAGTTACAAGACAGTAAACAAGATTTGGTCATGGGAACGATGAAACACGTCTTATAAAGTTACAAGACAGTAAACAAAATTTGGTCATGGGAACAATAAAACACGTCTTATAAAGTTACAAGACAGTAAACAAAATTTGGTCATGGGAACGATGAAACACGTCTTATAAAGTTACAAGACAGTAAACAAAATTTGGTCATGGGAACGATGAAACACGTCTTATAAAGTTACAAGACAGTAAACAAAGAATGGTCCTGGGAACAGTTAAACACGTCTTATAAAGTTACAAGACAGTAAAAGAAAACCTGCTTTCGAATCACGCTAGTTGTAATAGAAAAAAACGTGTTACCTTTTTTAACCTTCTACTGAGTTGTTGCAATTACAACTATATGTTGCATGGCTCCACAGATGTTTGAAAATAGTGCAAAGTGCAAACTGTTTAATTCTACCTTACATACATTATTCGTTTCATCATTTTTTAACGATAAACAAATAACCTTACACGATACAACAGCTTCATCAATTCAATATACTAGTAACATTTTTAGAGTTATACAAATGTTGCTAACATTTTACGTGTGTAACATTGATTGTTTGAGCCACTTCGTTTTGCTGTTCGTCGATATAAAAATACAAGTGCAAGTTTATCAAAGATTTTCCTTTTTGTTATTTGTCTATTTCCTCTAAGAAAACAATATTTCAATTTGTTTTATATTTCACAGATAATAACTGCGTTACTCACCAGATGGGGTTGGGTTGTAGGAAAGCAAACGGCTGCATTACTTCGAACATGTCGCTGTTGTCGCATATTATGCGGGCTAAGCTCGATTTCCTTATTTCAGCTAGTTGAGCTAGAATATTAGAAAACACTCTATGATTTACATAATTCTTTCTTGTGTTCGTATTGTCACCATTTCAGGTTTAACGATTACTTGAAATTCATAAGTACAGTAGAATGTATATTGTGTTATCTAACTTATATATATATATATATATATATATATACAAATTTTGTTGTTGTTTTGAATTAAGCACAAAGCTACTCAATGGGCGATCTGTGCTCTACCTACTACGGGTATCGAAACCCGGTTTTTAGCGTTGAAAATCCGCAGACATACCGCTGAGCCACTTAGGGGATTTCAGGTTTTAAACAGATTTTAGGTTTGGTTTGGTTTGTTTTGATTTTCGCGCAAAATTACACGAAGACTATCTGCGCTAGCTGTCCTTAATTTATGAGTGTAAGACTAACAGTAGGCAGCTAGTCATCACCACCCACCGCCAACTCTTGGGCTACTCTTTAACCAACAAATAATGGGATTAATCGTCACATTATAAAGCTCCCACGGCTGAAAGGGCGAGCTTGTTTGGTGTGGCGGTGATTCAAACCCGCGACCCTTGGATTATGAGTCGAGTGCCATGCCGGCCCAGATTTTAAAAACGTTTGATTGGAACGTAGAAATCTTTCGAGACGTAGAAATGTGCAAGAAAACCGTTCATCATTTGGATTATTTCTGTAAAATATTTTCAACTTGAGGAACGAAAGGATAATTTTTAAAAATGTCATTAACTTGTTTCGCCTTAAAGTAATAACAGCATAAAAACTGATGAAACATAATATACCAGTCTACTATTAAAAATAACTGAATTAAAAGAAAAGCTGAAGCCAACATCACTCTATTTTAGCAGTGTAAGACTAGAGGGAGGACAGCTAGTCATCACCACCCACCGCCAACTCTTCTGCTACTCTTTCACCAACGAATAGTTAGACTGACAGAAACATTATAACGCCCCCACGGCTGAATGGGTGAGCATGTTTGATGCAATGGGGGTTCGAGCCTGCGACCCTTGAATTATCAGTAGAGTGCCTTGCCAGCCGGGCCATGAAATAATGTACCAAAGTAAATACCAAATCTTAACAAAAGTAAACTAAAGCTGCTTACTCTTAAAAAAACAAACAAACGGGTACAGGTTATCAAAACAAATAAATCTTTATAATATAAAACAAAATGAAAGAGAATAAGTTATCGAAACTGATAACTCTTTAATGTACTTCCTGAGTCTGGGAACTTCCTATCCACAACCCGCAAATAGGAGACCAAAATAAGTAACTCTCTACTGTAAGTAAGGACCTTTCTACTGTAAGTAAGTAACTTTCTACTGTAAGTAAGTAACTTTTTACTGTAAGTAAGAAACTTTCTACTGTAAGTAAGTAACTTTTTACTGTAAATAAGTAACTTCTAATGTAAGTAAGTACCTTTCTACTGTAAGTAAGTAACTTTCTACTGTAAGTAACTCTCTACTGTAAGTAAGTACCTTTCTTCTGTAAGTAAGTAACTCTCTACTGTAAGTAAGTACCTTTCTACTGTAAGTAAGTAACTTTCTACTGTAAGTAAGTAACTTTTTACTGTAAGTAAGTAACTTTTTACTGTAAGTAAGAAACTTTCTACTGTAAGTAAGTAACTTTTTACTGTAAGTAAGTAACTTTTTACTGTAAGTAAGAAACTTTCTACTGTAAGTAAGTAAGTAACTTTTTACTGTAAGTAAGTAACTCTCTACTGTAAGTAAGTAACTCTCTACTGTAAGTAAGGAACTCTCTACTGTAAGTAAGTAACTCTCTACTGTAAGAAAGAAACTTTCTACTGTAAGTAAGTAACTTTCTACTGTAAGTAAGTAACTTTTTACTGTAAGTAAGTAACTTTTTACTGTAAGTAAGAAACTTTCTACTGTAAAGTAAGTAACTTTTTACTGTGAAGTAACTCTCTACTGTGAGTGGCACCTTTCTTCTGTGAGTAAGTAACTCTCTGCTGTCAGGTAAGTACCTTCTACTGTAAGTAAGTAACTTTCACTGTGAGTAAGTAACTCTCACTGTAAGTAACTCTCTACTGTGAAGTGGGGCACCTTTCTTCTGTAAGTAAGTAACTCTCTACTGTAAGTGGGCACCCTTCTCTGCTGTGAGTAAGTAACTTTCTGCTGTGAGTAAGTAACTTTGCACTGTAAGTAAGTAACTTTTTTACTGTAAGTAAGAAACTTTCTACTGTAAGTAAGTAACTTTTTACTGTAAGTAAGTAACTTTTTACTGTAAGTAAGAAACTTTCTACTGTAAGTAAGTAAGTAACTTTTTACTGTAAGTAAGTAACTCTCTACTGTAAGTAAGTAACTCTCTACTGTAAGTAAGGACTCTCTACTGTAAGTAAGTAACTCTCTACTGTAAGAAAGAACTCCACTGTGAGTAAGTAACTTTCACTGTAAGTAAGTAACTTTTACTGTAAGTGAAGTAACTTTTTACTGTAAGTAAGAAACTTTCTACTGTAAGTAAGTAACTTTTTACTGTAAGTAAGTAACTTTTTACTGTAAGTAAGAAACTTTCTACTGTAAGTAAGTAAGTAACTCTTTACTGTAAGTAAGTAACTCTCTACTGTAAGTAAGTAACTCTCTACTGTGAGTGGGGAACTCTCTACTGTGAGTAAGTAACTCTCTACTGTAAGAAAGAACTTTCACTGTGAGTAAGTAACTTTTACTGTAAATAAGTAACTTCTAATGTAAGTAAGTGCCTTTCTGCTGTGGTAAGTAACTTTCTGCTGTGAGTAACTCTCTACTGTGAGTGGGGTGCCTTTCTTCTGTAAGTGAAGTAACTTTCTACTGTAAGTAACTCTCTACTGTAAGTAAGTACCTTTCTACTGTAAGTAAGTAACTTTCTACCGTAAGTAAGTAACTTTTTACTGTAAGTAAGTAACTTTTTACTGTAAGTAAGAAACTTTCTACTGTAAGTAAGTAACTTTTTACTGTAAGTAAGTAACTTTTTACTGTAAGTAAGAAACTTTCTACTGTAAGTAAGTAACTTTTACTGTAAGTAAGTAACTCTCTACTGTAAGTAAGTAACTCTCTACTGTAAGTAAGGAACTCTCTACTGTAAGTAAGTAACTCTCTATTGTAAGTAAGTAACTTTCTACTATAAGTAAGTAACTTTTTACTGTAAGTAAGTAACTCTCTACTGTAAGTATCTCTCTACTGTAAGTAAGGAACTCTCTACTGTAAGTAAGTGACTTTCTACTGTAAGTAAGTAACTTTCTACTGTAAGTAAGTAACTCTCTACTGTAAGTAAGTAACTTTCTGCTGTAAGTAAGTAACTCTCTACTGTAAGTAAGGAACTCTCTACTGTAAGTAAGTAACTTTCTACTGTAAGTAAGTAACTCTCTACTGTAAGTAAGGAACTCTCTACTGTAAGTAACTTCTCCTAAACGTTGCAGAGCTACTTTCCTGTTGCGCAGTGTTAAACTTGAGGACTTATAACACTAAACATAGAGGTTCAGTCTCTGCATAAACTGACATAACCTGGTGGTTATGATGTTCAACTCGCAATCTGAGGAATACGGATCGAATACCATCACCGAACAAGCTTGCCCTTTCAGACGTGGGGCATTACTGTGACAGTTATCTCACTATTTGATCACAGTACCCCAACATTCGGCGGTTGCTGCTGTTGACTAACTGCCTTTTTTCTAGTCTATCTTTTCTAAGCTAAAGTCCAATAGCCGTGGAGTAGCTTTGCGCGAAATTCAACCAAGGTAACGCGTTGTACAAGCATGTGCAGACAAATCACATGTATGTTTTAGATTGTTATATCCGTCGAATAGTTCGACGGATGATATTCGAACCGTTCGAATTCTTAAACTCACAATATTCTATTGGGTTCAGGAATAATTCGTGAGCGTTTTTTCAAGTTAAACAAATATATTCATAAATGAAACGCTTTCGCAAAATATTTCATGTCATTTGGTAGATAATTTTTTGCTCTAATAGATGGTGTGTTTGATTTTCATATGTCTTTAATTTTTGCTTTCATTTTCAGCTCATTAAATGGACTGTCAAGTGGACAAAATCGAGCATTTTCGACACCATCTGCTTTTCGCATTTAATTTCTTGCAATTTCGTTTAAAACAATGCATGCTATATACCTAGGTATTACATGAAATAAAGTATCATAATAAATGTTTTGGGTGTAATGTGTTCATGCATTGAAGTATTGTATAGTCTTGCATGTAATGCGTGAATGAAATTATTTAAAAACGCTCACGAATTATTCCTCAACCTAATACAAGAAGAAATTTCTGTCAGTTAAAATGAGGAGTATTTTGTTAAATAACAAAGTTTTCGACTTAAATTCCTGTAGTATTACAATACATACGCTCGGTGAAGGACGACTCCATGTTTCCGTTTTCATACCACAAGCGATCTCCTAGCTTCAGCCTTCGGAACTGGTCGGCCACGATACACGCAAACGTCGGGCCGAGAGTAGCGTAGGGGATGGAGTACTCGGCTATACCGGCCGGAAATAAGTCTATATCATTCACGTTCCTGAGTGTATTAAATTAAACTTGTTAGCCTATGAGCTTGATAAAAATTATGATTTAAAATAACACATTATGAAGACTTTGAAAGATCACCCGCATTTGAGAATATGAAAAATCATAATAGTCTTATAGATAAATCAATTAGAAATCTAATATTTATCTATCTAGCTAATATCCCTTCAAAGTTGCTTTATTGGAAGACAATGAACCGAGAACTGAATTACTTTCAAACCTACCACTCACTTACTTACCACGTGATTCTACTAATTAAGAAACAAATATTTAAGTTGATTAAGAATCTTAAACATGTTTTTGTAAGCGAGTACTTTATTTGTCTCTTTTGAAAATAGTTAGGCCACAAATAAAATTATATATTTATGTTTGTATTCATAAATATTACAATACAAACATCAACAGTGAGGCCATAAACAAAATTATAAATTTATGTTTGTATCCATAAATAATACAATAAGAACATAAACAGTTAGATCACAAATAAAGTTATAAATTTATGTTTGTATCCATAAATAATACAATAAGAACAGCAACAGTTAGATCACAAATAAAGTTATAAATTTATGTTTGTATCCATAAATAATACAATAAGAACATCAACAGTTAGATCACAAATAAAGTTATAAATTTATGTTTGTATCCATAAATAATACAATAAGAACATCAACAGTTAGATCACAAATAAAGTTATAAATTTATGTTTGTATCCATAAATAATACAATAAGAACATCAACAGTTAGATCACAAATAAAGTTATAAATTTATGTTTGTATCCATAAATAATACAATAAGAACATCAACAGTTAGATCACAAATAAAGTTATAAATTTATGTTTGTATCCATAAATAATACAATAAGAACATCAACAGTTAGATCACAAATAAAGTTATAAATTTATGTTTGTATCCATAAATAATACAATAAGAACATCAACAGTTAGATCACAAATGAAGTTATAAATTTATGTTTGTACCATAAATAATACAATAAGAACATCAACAGTTAGATCACAAATAAAGTTATAAATTTATGTTTGTATCCATAAATAATACAATAAGAACATCAACAGTTAGATCACAAATAAAGTTATAAATTTATGTTTACATCTATAAATAATACAATAAGAACATCAACAGTTAGATCACAAATAAAGTTATAAATTTATGTTTGTATCCATAAATAATACAATAAGAACATCAACAGTTAGATCACAAATAAAGTTATAAATTTATGTTTGTATCCATAAATAATACAATAAGAACATCAACAGTGAGGCCATAAACAAAATTACAAATTTATGTCTGTAACTTTGAATAATACAATAAAAATATCACGTTCTTCCTAAAGAAAAAAGAATCTTTAAACTAATCCACAGGAAGCAAATCCCCCAGTGGCACGTGTGTAGTCTGAGGTAATACTTGTACAAAGTTTAATGACTAAATCAAATATTTATGCTAAAAAATAACACATAAAAGTATTATATTATTAATGTAACTTTACCCGTATTGTTCTAAAATTTTGTTTCAGAATAAACATTGTTTCAATTAGGGATTCTGGAAATACTATTGTTAACTTACCTGTAAAGTGATTTGAAAGCACTGATTGAGTTCGGGTTCATCCAGGGAATCAAATCGTCGAAAGATTGAGCCTTGGGCAATCCACAGTGTTCCCTCCAAGCATTGTAACCTGGAAGTCCGTGATCGCGCCCTCTTTGAATATTCAATGCAACCAGATCCATTCCAAATTCTTTACCAGGAGGTTGAAAAAGATGGTTGGTCAACTGTGTAGGTAACGATTCGTTGAATAATAGGTAGTGACAAATCTGACTGTTACATACTTATAAAAGTGTTTTCTCTTTTTCGTTTAATAACTATTTACACTGACCAAGAGTTCTATACATTATCGAAACTTGTATTTTAAAGGTGTGGAAATGAGCCTTCTTGATGTGAAATACTGAATACTTTTAAATTTCGAAGAGTTGATATTTTAATTAATGACAAAACAGTGAAAAGGTGTGGAAATGAGCCTTCTTGATGTGAAATACCGAATACTTTTAAATTTCGAAGAGTTGATATTTTAATTAATGACAAAACAGTGAAAAGGTGTGGAAACGAGCCTTCTTGATGTGAAATACTGAATACTTTTAAATTTCGAAGAGTTGATATTTTAATTAATGACAAAACAGTGAAAAGGTGTGGAAACGAGCCTTCTTGATGTGAAATACCGAATACTTATAAATTTCGAAGAGTTGATATTTTAATTAATGACAAAACAGTGAAAAGGTGTGGAAACGAGCCTCTTGATGTGAAATACTGAATACTTTTAAATTTCGAAGAGTTGATATTTTAATTAATGACAAAACAGTGAAAAGGTGTGGAAACGAGCCTTCTTGATGTGAAATACCGAATACTTTTAAATTTCGAAGAGTTGATATTTTAATTAATGACAAAACAGTGAAAAGGTGTGGAAACGAGCCTTCTTGATGTGAAATACCGAATACTTATAAATTTCGAAAAGTTGATATTTTAATTAATGACAAAACAGTGATACGTAAGGAGAGCATATTACGAAATCTATGAATAGCTTGGAAACAAAGTCATCGTATGCATTGTTGTATACATGATTTGTATACTAAACAAAGTATTGTAGAATACATTAAACTAACATGGGTAGATTCGTGTCACTCATGAAACGTATTATTGCATCATCAAACTGACAGTCGTGAATTGTCGCTGGTCGAACATAGCACTGTACATGAGGTGATAATAAATAAATTACTTGAAATAACAAAGACGGGATAAAAAAAAACTGTCGTTGCACCATACACAAATTAATGTAGTAAGAAAACGACAAACCTCATTAGTGACAAACGAATCGAATCGCTGGGAAGGTTGTCTAACTAAACCCCGCAATAAATGGTCCAGGTTACCAGGCTCGTAGAGTCGAGAAGGGTTGAAAAATGCGTCCCTTATAGACACCTTATCAACTATCTTGTTAGGTTTCTCTATTAAGTCCAATGTTCCCTGAATGAAGAAAACAAGGGTGCCTAAATATACAGCTTTTAAGTTCGTAAAAAAATAAAATAAATCTGTATTTCAATAACCACACAGAACAAAGTTCACTATTTAAATGATTTTTTAAACAAAACAAAGTGATTTTTAGGTTACTACATGTTCATATTAATCTGGGTTAATCACTGATCATCACATTTTCACTACTTAAATATAAACGAAAATACACAAATATTGTACCTGTACTAGAGTGTGGCCATAGCGATAAGCAGCTGCTCCAAAAGCATTCGCGATTCCTGGATTCAGAGTTGGATCGTAGTTCGTGCTGTGCCCTCTGCGTTTCAACAACAAGTTAAACTTACTCATTACTCCTCTACCTGAAACATATAAAGGTTAATATTACTTAGATATCCTGAAACATATAAAGGTTAATATTACTTAAATATCCTGAAACATATAGAGGTTAATATTACTTAGATATCCTAAAACATATAAAGGTTAATATTACTAAGATATCCTGAAACATATAGAGGTTAATATTACTTAGATATCCTAAAACATATAAAGGTTAATATTACTTAAATATCCTGAAACATATAGAGGTTAATATTACTTAGATATCCTAAAACATATAAAGGTTAATATTACTAAGATATCCTGAAACATATAGAGGTTAATATTACTTAGATATCCTGAAACATATAAAGGTTAATATTACTCCTCTACCTGAAACATATAAAGGTTAATATTACTTAAATATCCTGAAACATATAAAGGTTAATATTACTTAGATATCCTGAAACATATAAAGGTTAATATTACTTAGATATCCTGAAACATATAAAGGTTGATATTACTTAGATATCCTGAAACATATAAAGGTTAATATTACTTAGATATCCTGAAACATATAAAGGTTAATATTACTTAAATATCCTGAAACATATAAAGGTTAATATTACTTAAATATCCTGAAACATATAAAGGTTAATATTACTTAAATATCCTGAAACATATAAAGGTTAATATTACTTAGATATCATGAAACATATAAAGGTTAATATTACTTAGATATCCTGAAACATATAAAGGTTAATATCACTTAGACATTCTGAAACATATAAAGGTTAATATTACTTAGATATCCTGAAACATATAAAGGTTAATATTACTTAGATATCCTGAAACATATAAAGGTTAATATCACTTAGACATCCTGAAACATATAAAGGTTAATATTACTTAGATATCCTGAAACATATAGAGGTTAATATTACTTAGATATCCTGAAACATATAAAGGTTAATATTACTTAGATATCCTGAAACATATAAAGGTTAATATTACTTTGATATCCTGAAACATATAAAGGTTAATATTACTTTGATATCCTGAAACATATAAAGGTTAATATTACTTAGATATCCTGAAACATATAAAGGTTAATATCACTTAGACATCCTGAAACATATAAAGGTTAATATTACTTAGATATCCTGAAACATATAGAGGTTAATATTACTCCTCTACCTGAAACATATAAAGGTTAATATTACTTAAATATCCTGAAACATATAAAGGTTAATATTACTTTGATATTCTGAAACATATAAAGGTTAATATTACTTAGATATCCTGAAACATATAAAGGTTAATATTACTTAGATATCCTGAAACATATAAAGGTTAATATTACTTAGATATCCTGAAACATATAAAGGTTAATATTACTTAGATATCCTGAATTGGCTACTCATGTATAACGACAGGCGGCATTAGAGTCAACACGGTAGTTTAAAAGAAATAGAATGTAACTAAACAGCATGTCCTTCGCTCAGATAAAGTTATCTACCTGAAACTATGCCAGAAACAAAAACAAAAGTCAGTAAAAGATAAAAATTTAGACATTGTAAAATGTAGCCTTATTAGGAGAGGTATCTGTTGAAGTAGGAAACACTGGTGAGAATACATCACTCATCGAACTTCAGTTATCATTAGAACAAAAATTAGAAGTAAAGAGAAAAAGGAATTTAAGAGCAGATAGAGGTCCTGAAACACACATAATTCTAAATATAAAAAACGTGTTCTTACTTTCATATTTATATTTCACGAGTAGTTAACAGATGTGTGTTTTACAATTGTTTAAACTGCAGCTTTCGACATGAATTTTGTTTTACGTAAATCTAAACCAGCATTTAAAACGAGATAAAATTATTCTGCGTCTTTTATCACAAAAAAGGACGCAACATGTACCACGTGCAAGATGGTTTACTGCTTATAATTTCATTTTTAGAAAACCCTTTCAGAAAAACCTACGTTCAATAAAAGCCTGACCTCACTGAACCTTGAAAAGAAGTACCGTTGCTCATTTCTTTAAAATACCAAATAAAGATAGTTCATATTTTAAAAGATGCTCCTTACCTAACAAAAGAGGCAAGAATTCGTTGAAGACAATGTGTTGCATCTCAGCTCCGACAATTCGGCGTGATTCCTGGTACAATATTTCGTCATTCCAGCCAGGATTGTAATAGGCTAGAACTCTGGCCACCCTGTTGTGCTCCCTCATCCAGATAGTATGGAGAACAGCTAAATCAACCTGCTCGTTAGCACGTTCGTCACCTGCACGAGCATAGCCACTCCGTCAGCGATGTTTTAATAATTTTAATTAACCAGTCTTCAATTAAACACAATTTGTCTTAGCTTACTAAATAATTTTGAATAATTTACGTTTGACGTAAATACATTTTAACAAAGTAATTTCGTTTTCGTCAAATATTTATTTTCTATTAAATACAATTTTTCTTTACCTTTTAAATACTATTAAGTCATCTAAATTTGTCATACACGCACACACACACACATGTAGACAATGCCATCCCGTCTTCGTAAAATATTTAGGACTGGCTTTATCCAACTGCTTAAGTTTAAGTATTGTACACATTACATCATATATCCTAATAATTTCCATTTTAATAGTTAATAAACGTTAAACCTCTGACAACCAGCTGGATCATTGCTGCTGTTTCCTTTCTACTTGTCAGAACATTATACTCAACAAGTCTCAATAACAATATGTTCAAGTACTGAAGTTAAAGGTAGCCGAGATTACGGCTATTGTAACCTTATCGTAAATCCGAAGGTTCATGGTTCAAGTCACGATGCCGAAAAAAAATGCTCCGCTCTTATATCTGTGGGTGCACTATAAGTTTGTTTATTTTATAGCAAAGCCACGCTAGACTTACTGCGTTGTCCACTGCGGGAAATCGAACCAAAAATTTTATTGTCATGAACCAGTACCTTTCACTGCTGTCTCTGTGGATAGGTTATGCGCTGTAAAAGTGTTTGTTTGTTTTGGAATTTCACGCAAGGTTACACTAGGACTATCTGCACTAGCCGTCACTAATTTAGCAGTGTAAGACTAGAGGGAAGGCATATAGTCATCACCACCCATTACCAAATCTTGGGCTACTCTTTTAACAACGAATAGTGGAATTGACCGTCACACCAAACATGCTCGCCCTTTCAGCCATGGGGGCGTTATAATGTGACGGTCATTCCAACTCTTTGTTAGTAAAAGAGTAGCCCAAGATTTGGCGGTGGATGGTGATGACTAGCTGCTTTCCCTCTAGCCTTACACTGCTAAATTAAGGACGGCTAGCGCAAATAACTATCGTGTAGCTTTGTGCAAAATTCAAACCAAAACAAACAAACCATTCAAACCCTTGTAATTTTAAGCATGATAAGTACACATTATTGGTAGACTGTTTTGAATATCATAGTGTACGCTTTTACAGAATTCAAGTTTGAATTTTGTTTACCGTTGTATTCTCAAGAAAATTCGTTATATTACTGACGTCTTGCTTGCCAAAGTGAAATATAAATTATATTTGTGGAATAACATTTATAAAAACCTGCTCAAACTAATATATATATCAGTAGTAACGTCATGATCACTTCTATTAGCAACTCAGGAATTTAGATAACGTATGAATTTGGTTTCCTACACGCTTGTCTGATGGAACTAATAATTCTTAGGATGTGCACTCATCCGTTAAGCTTAACCAAGCTAACACACCACAAATTTCGAAACAATTGTAGTTTCTCACTTAATTAATACAGAGCGTATTGTTTAATTGTTGGTTTGTTTATTTTGAATTTCGCGCAAAGCTACTCGAGGGCTATCTGCGCTAGCCGCTCCTAATTTAGCAGTGTAAGACTAGAGGGAAGGCAGCTAGTCATCACCATTTAAATCCCCGTCGAACCAAATATGCTCACCCTTTCAGCTGTGAGGGCGTTGTAATGTGACGGTCGATTCTACTATTCGTTGGTAAAAGAGTAGCCCAAGAGTTGGCGCTGGATGGTGATGACTAGCTGTTTTCTCTCTAGTCTTACACTGCTAAGTTCGGGAAGACTTGAGCAGATAGCCTTCGTGTAGCTTTGTGCGAAATTAAAAACAAACCAAAAATTTGTTGAATATTATTAAATTTTTCTTTATCCTTACGGAGATGGCATAACAGCAACGAATGTGGTTATTCGCAAAGGGAAAAAAAATGTAATATCTCTTAAATTAATAAAATGAGACAATTAATAGTGAAAAATGTTTTCTGATCTCCCCGAAGCATATCCGGCTGAGGAAAACGAAAACTGTTCGTTATAAAAGAACAAAACACATACACTTACTATATTGCATGGATTTACCTGTAAAACTAAAGTTATTTTATTTTGTAGATCTATCTGCAAGAACCAAGCTACTTTATTGTATGGATTTACCTGCTTTAAAGCACAAGAAATCATTATTTGCCTGAGACTGCTCACATTCGACGTTTTGATCGGTTTCTTTGGGTAAGAGCTCAACGTTCCCAAGCCTAGAAACCCGCAGGAGTCCTAAAGAGAAAAGAAACGCTATCAGTGATTCGCCGTTTCGTAATTCAGATACGACAATTTAAGCATTCCGGACACAAATCTTAGTTCCTATTGGTTTCTACTCTACAATTAGCAAAGTGATTTACTATCATGGACTAATCAACCGACCTGATTTTTAGTCTAAAAACAAATCAGTGCCGCACTGATTGTAAAAGTTAGTGTCCGTTTATCGTATTACAAGATGAATGATTTCCTGTCTTCGTGTGACATCTGTTTCTTATTCAGTGAATATTTTATTCACGTATACTTGTTAATTTATATCAATGGCATTTTATGGATTTTAGAAATCGCGTTACTCAAAGGTCTTGCTTCATGAAGACTGACTTTCCTTGTGTTTTAAGCACGTTGGTGGTTCTGGATCCCTCTAAAATATTTGTGAATTAAAGACTTAAACCGCTCGCAGGCTGCTATGTCCTACATATAAACTATTTCCTTTGCGTCTTAAGCATCTTGTTCCATACTATATGAAGAGACTATGCTATTTAATATTCTAACTCTCGAGTCATAGACGTACTCCACTATTTTCATATAGGTGTCATATCATTTGTGTTTTCAGAACTCACTTCATATCATCATATAAAGGTTCTTGATATATATATATATAGGCTAGATTCTTTCAGTATTAAAATCGCGGGTTACTTATAAGTTTCCCAATACAGAACCATTACTAAGAGCTCAATTAACACATATAGATTATCTTATATAGTGACAACGTTGCGTGCTTTTTTTTTAAATTAGAATCTCTTGTAAGCGCTTTTACGAATAAACAATATCGACTTAAAAACAAGAAAACCGTCTGACTTTGGGCAAATACTGAAACGTCACCTGAGAAAACTCTGAAACAATGACGAACGAAATACTTATTTAAAACACATATCTTATGTTTTTATTAATATTAAACATTGATATTACTAAGGATTGCATTAGAGATATTATTGTATTGAGTAAGTATCAATAAAAACAATACTAGAATCACTGAAGAAGAAATAAACGCTACGTAACATATTTTTTGCTTTTTCTTGTTCCTGGGAAGAAAGTGTTATTTTCCAATTGCTTAAGCCTAAAACAAATGAAGAAAGACCTATTTTTCTCTTCAAACTTTGCTTTTGTGACCTGGGTAATGAAATTTTCAAATTTACCCATTTTTCAGAACATTCCACGTAGGTTCAGTGTTGAGTAGCTGATAGAGAAATTTCTCGAACTTACAAAAATTTTCTAGAATATTGTAGAACTTACGAGAATTTTCAAGAATGAAAGTGTACAAGTCTCAAGTCAGAGGAAGTGTCACCAACGTTTGTCAAGCCTCTTCACTCGTCAAGATGGGCTCTGCTTCTGCCACAATGTATCCAGTTCGTGCAGGGCAATTGGAATTGCCTGTAACTCGAACGAGTGGCACCTCTTCATTGATAACTTATCCAGAGGCCTCAAAACTGTGTTGCTCCATAACGGGAATAAGTGTCCGTCTCTTCCCCTGGCTCATTCGGTGCACCTCAAAGAGGAATATAACAGCGTCAAGACCTTGCTAGAAGCCTTGAAGTATGATAAGGTTAAAGGAGGTTAAAGGAGACTTCAAAATGGTGGCATTCCCTGATGGGTCTCCAAGGAGACTTTACCAAATTTCCCTGTTATCTTTGCCTTTGGGACAGCAGGAACACCGCAGCACACTACAACAGGGAACACTGGCCACAACGGACCTCGTTCTCTGTGGGGAGACACAATGTCAAGTGTGAGCAACTAGTGAACCTCCAGAAGGTGTTGTTCCCACCATTGCACATAAAATTGGATCTTATGAAACAATTTGTCACAGCTCTTGATAAGGAGTCTGCAGCCTTCAAGTAGCTTCGAGACTTCTTCTCTAAGCTGTCTGAGGCAAAGGTCAAAGATAATGACTTCGTTGGACAACAAACAAAAAGATCTTGGAGTGCACAGAATTCCCCAAAAAGCTCAGTAGGAAGGAAGAAAAGATTGGACATCTTCATCGCAGTGGTTCGGGGCTTTTTGGGCAATCAGAAGGCCGAAAATTATGTGGAACTGGTTGAGGCTCTGGTGAAGAACTACGGCAACATGGGCTTCAGGATGTCCCTGAAAGTTCATATCCTTGACGCTCATCTTGATAAATTAAAGAAAAACATGGGAGTATACTCAGTGGAGCAAGGCGAGCACTTCTACCAAGATATACTGGACTTTGAACGCCGCTACCAAGGAGCGTATAACGAAAACATGATGTGAGACTATATGGGGGGCTGATACGTGAAAGTGATTTACATTACAGTTGCAAATCTCGAAAAAATTACTCACGTATAAACATTTTTGAATAACTTTAGTACAAATACATGTAAATCTTGATTCAAATGTTGTTTTATTCAAACCTTATATAAATGAAAATGTGCAGGTCACAAAAGCAAAGTTTGAAAGGAATAATGTCCATTTTCTGTACTTTTGCAACGTAAGCAATTAAGAAATAACACATACTATCCAGGAACAAAATTTGTGTTACATAATGTAATTGATTATGTTATAAAGAGCCAATAGTGATAAAGACAATTCTGGAATCACTACAGATTAAATAAGTGGTTATGTTATAAGTGACAGCATCAATATCAAACGACAATGGAATGAATGGTTATTAAACAAAAGGTTATATTATAAATAGACAATACAAATAAAAACATTACTAGAATAACTGAAGATTAAATAATAGCTTATATTATAAAAAACCTACATCGATTAGAAAGAAACAACTAAACATTGTGGAGATACACGATTCAACTAGATGGTTTCGTTTAGTAAAGAACTAGGATTCTGAGGTGTTATCTATTCTTTAAAAACTCTATCCGTTGACATTCATTAGATGACTTACCATTGGAATGTTGTCTAAGCTCTTCTTCCTCTATCTTAGTAGATCCATAGACGTTCGAAGCGTCAATGAAAGCCGTTAATTGATTTAGCTGTTCACGAGAACCTGATTAAGACACAACGTGGTTTGGGTGTAAAGTACGTCATGAGGAGGAACAGTAGACATGCTTTTTAATGTAATTTCTGTTTTCACAAATATTTTACTTTATATATATTTTTATTTGTTAAGTTCAAAAATGTACAAAGAAGAGAAGGTATGAATACACAATGCTCACAGTAATATGGTTCCATGTAAAGTGGTCTTACGTTGTTGTTAAAGGCGGATTAATACAATCTTAACAACATCCCCAACAGATGCTTACCCAAAGAACAAAGTGGGCGTGGTGACGGAAGTGACCTTACAAACTCCATACATGTTTCACCATGTTTCGAAAAGAAGGGATCGTCCTTCGAAATTGAAATTTCTAAGCAAGCTGGATGGCGCAATCTAGGATTTTTCTGGATTTCTTCTTTGCAGCAAAGTATTCCAGACCCATCGTTCGCTAGTGGACAATCGGTAAAGGGTGTTATCAAAGCGAATTAATTCGTTTACAAAGTTCTAAAGGAATACAACATTAAGATCAAATAGATGTTTCATAATAGTCAAGGTAAAAAGAAAATTCGTTCCTCGTTGGTTAACAAATTATTTTTAATGTGCAAATTAGAAACGATTGCACTTTTCTTACCTAAATTATTTTTTTATCAGGAACAACATTGCATTAAAGATCTCACTAACAACAAAAGAATTGCGATAGTATTTATACAGGATTTTTTTTTCTTATATCGACGCTTGACTTTTGCAACGTAATATTAAACCTACCTTTTGTTAGCCCTACTAGGGTTAAGTCGTGATCTAGAAACTGTGCAAACTGCATGATGAGTAAGGTGAACGCTCTGTGTGGTTTGTTTGCATCAGGGTCGCTTTCACCGAGACATCTCGTGCACTGGGTAGAGGACCCCCATCAGAAGCAATCCGTGGTAATGTAAGTCCTATAAAATAAAATGTTGTACGTTACAAATCCGAGTAATTCATGGTCTATTTCGTCACTTTCTTATTTAGATGAGACTTATGTTAAGGATGGTAAACTTAAATAATGGGTCTATATGCAGAGGCCGACAAAAATGTGTGTTTAGACCAATCTTCTAAGTACTCATCGCAACTGATCTGTTAGAAGTTTAGACTTTGTACACTTTTAAAATTCGAATTTATTTAGTCATTAAACGGTTTTTTAATAAAACCATTTCTTTTTTAAACGGTTACCCAAATCCATTTCTTCTTTAATGAGTTTTCTAAGGTCAATTTTTTTCTTGAACAATATTTTAAAAACAAATTTCTTCTTTAAACGATTACCTAAATCCATTTCTTCTCTGAGGGGTTTTCTAAGAACAACTTTCTTCTTTAAACGGTTATCTAAATCCATTTCTCCTCTAAGGGGTTTTGTAAGAACAATTTTTTTCTTTAAACGGTTATCTAAATCCATTTCTCCTCTAAGGGGTTTTGTAAGAACAAATTTTTTTCTTTAAACGGTTATCTAAATCCATTTCTCCTCTAAGGGGTTTTGTAAGAACAAATTTTTTTCTTTAAACGGTTATCTAAATCCATTTCTCCTCTAAGGGGTTTTGTAAGAACAAATTTTTTTCCTTAAACGGTTATCTAAATCCATTTCTCCTCTAAGGGGTTTTGTAAGAACAAATTTTTTCTTTAAACGGTTATCTAAATCCATTTCTTCTTTAAGGAGTTTTGTAAGAACAATTTTTTTCTTTAAACGGTTATCTAAATCCATTTCTTCTTTAAGGAGTTTTGTAAGAACAATTTTTTCTTTAAACGGTTATCTAAATCCATTTCTCCTCTAAGGGTTTTGTAAGAACAACTTTCTTCTTTAAACGGTTATCTAAATCCATTTCTTCTTAAGGAGTTTTGTAAGAACAATTTTTTCTTTAAACGGTTATCTAAATCCATTTCTCCTCTAAGGGTTTTGTAAGAACAATTTTTTCTTTAAACGGTTATCTAAATCCATTTCTTCTCTAAGGGTTTCTAAGAACAACTTTTTTCTTTAAACGGTTATCTAAATCCATTTCTTCTTTAAGGAGTTTTGTAAGAACAATTTTTTTCTTTAAACGGTTATCTAAATCCATTTCTCCTCTAAGGGGTTTTGTAAGAACAAATTTTTTCTTTAAACGGTTATCTAAATCCATTTCTCCTCTAAGGGGTTTTGTAAGAACAAATTTTTTTCTTTAAACGGTTATCTAAATCCATTTCTCCTCTAAGGGGTTTTGTAAGAACAAATTTTTTTCTTTAAACGGTTATCTAAATCCATTTCTCCTCTAAGGGGTTTTGTAAGAACAAATTTTTTCTTTAAACGGTTATCTAAATCCATTTCTTCTTTAAGGAGTTTTGTAAGAACAATTTTTTTCTTTAAACGGTTATCTAAATCCATTTCTTCTTTAAGGAGTTTTGTAAGAACAATTTTTTTCTTTAAACGGTTATCTAAATCCATTTCTCCTCTAAGGGGTTTTGTAAGAACAACTTTCTTCTTTAAACGGTTATCTAAATCCATTTCTTCTTTAAGGAGTTTTGTAAGAACAATTTTTTTCTTTAAACGGTTATCTAAATCCATTTCTCCTCTAAGGGGTTTTGTAAGAACAATTTTTTTCTTTAAACGGTTATCTAAATCCATTTCTTCTCTAAGGGGTTTTCTAAGAACAACTTTTTTCTTTAAACGGTTATCTAAATCCATTTCTTCTTTAAGGAGTTTTGTAAGAACAATTTTTTTCTTTAAACGGTTATCTAAATCCATTTCTCCTCTAAGGGGTTTTGTAAGAACAACTTTCTTCTTTAAACGGTTATCTAAATCCATTTCTTCTTTAAGGAGTTTTGTAAGAACAATTTTTTTCTTTAAACGGTTATCTAAATCCATTTCTCCTCTAAGGGTTTTGTAAGAACAATTTTTTCTTTAAACGGTTATCTAAATCCATTTCTTCTCTAAGGGTTTCTAAGAACAACTTTCTTCTTTAAACGGTTATCTAAATCCATTTCTTCTTTAAGGAGTTTTGTAAGAACAATTTTTTCTTTAAACGGTTATCTAAATCCATTTCTCCTCTAAGGGTTTTGTAAGAACAATTTTTTTCTTTAAACGGTTATCTAAATCCATTTCTTCTCTAAGGGGTTTTCTAAGAACAACTTTTTTCTTTAAACGGTTATCTAAATCCATTTCTTCTCTAAGGGGTTTTCTAAGAACAACTTTCTTCTTTAAACGGTTATCTAAATCCATTTCTTCTTTAAGGAGTTTTGTAAGAACAATTTTTTCTTTAAACGGTTATCTAAATCCATTTCTCCTCTAAGGGTTTTGTAAGAACAATTTTTTCTTTAAACGGTTATCTAAATCCATTTCTTCTCTAAGGGTTTTCTAAGAACAACTTTTTTCTTTAAACGGTTATCTAAATCCATTTCTTCTCTAAGGGTTTTCTAAGAACAAATTTTTCTTTAAACGGTTATCTAAATCCATTTCTTCTTTAAGGAGTTTTGTAAGAACAATTTTTTCTTTAAACGGTTATCTAAATCCATTTCTCCTCTAAGGGTTTTGTAAGAACAATTTTTTTCTTTAAACGGTTATCTAAATCCATTTCTTCTCTAAGGGGTTTCTAAGAACAACTTTTTCTTTAAACGGTTATCTAAATCCATTTCTTCTCTAAGGGGTTTTCTAAGAACAACTTTTTTCTTTAAACGGTTATCTAAATCCATTTCTTCTTTAAGGAGTTTTGTAAGAACAATTTTTTTCTTTAAACGGTTATCTAAATCCATTTCTCCTCTAAGGGGTTTTGTAAGAACAAATTTTTTCTTTAAACGGTTATCTAAATCCATTTCTTTCTTAAGGAGTTTTGTAAGAACAATTTTTTTCTTTAAACGGTTATCTAAATCCATTTCTCCTCTAAGGGGTTTTGTATGAACAAATTTTTTCTTTAAACGGTTATCTAAATCCATTTCTTCTTTTAAGGAAATTTTCAAGTCAGTTTATTTTTAAATAATATTTTTAATACCAGTGCCTTTGGCATTTATCGTAGTTATCATAGTTATTAGAAATCAACCCAATAAACTGCTCTGAGAGTTGCTTTTATGCAATAATATCACATCAAACATTTCCACATCATTGAACGGACTACATATCAACAGCTGTTCGTTCATGAATTTCATGGATAATAACTTGTGTTGAGGTTTAACTTTGTTTTAATCCGCTTTCTGTGATTACGGGAGTATATTTACTTGTTTGTTTGTTGCAGTTCTATATACAAGTTAATTTAAAGGTCTTCCGCTTTTCCCTTCCCTCTGGACCAATATTCCAGTTACAAATATTTACAGTTTTACAAAAATAATACTTGTAATTGTTTTGGTTTTCTCGAATTATTGGTCTACACTTGATGTAGGAATTTCCTGAAGACGGGATGTGTGATTTAGAAACGTTTAATGGACATATTATTATTCGTTCCTTCTCTGGTTTGGTTATTTGAATTTCGCGCAAAGCTACACGAGGACTATCTGCGCTAGCCATCCATAATTTAGCAGAGTTAGACTAGAGAAAAGGCAGCTAGTCATCACTGCCCACCGCCAACTTTTGGGTTATTATTTTTACTAACAAATTGTGGGATTGACCGTCACATTATAACGTCTCCACGGCTGAAAGAGCGAACATGTTTGGTGTGGCAGGGATTCGGACCCGCGAACCTCGGATTACAAGTCCAGTGTCTTAATTACCTAGCCATGCCTGGCCTCTTTGGTTGTGTTTCCATCATCAGGAAACGTTGCGTTACGACAGTAACGACCTCCCAACACTTATTATCAATAAAATATTACAAAATAAACCATCACGTCAGTAGGTATTCGAAATGTGAAAGAACATGAGACATATATTTCACGATTAATTTTTACAAAATGTTATATGTGTGTTTTTGTTTTAGCAAAACCATATCAGACTACCTGCTGCGTTCCCCGATGGGAATCGAACCTCCACCTTTTGAGTGTTGTATAACTGTAAAATTACTGCTGCACCACTGGAGGACTTTTAAGTAAGTATGTCTACAATAAGCGTGTCCTTAAATTCCTACAAAGGAGGGTATACACCACATATTTATAAACGAAGCTCCATATATCTAAAGCGACTGTTTGCTTACCATCAGCATAATCTGGTCGTAGTATACGGTTGAAGGCGGTAAAAGATTTGCCCCAGGTAGGATTGCGCAAGTTGTTACAACTACCGTCTATGGTTCGGTACTTTGTTGAAGGACAAGGAGGTTCGATGGGACAAACAGAGTTGGCGACAGTGCCCTTCAAACTGAGACTAGAAAGGCTGTCAGTTATCTGTTGGACGTTCTGATCCAATCTAGAAAATAAATCAAGTTAATGAATATTGTCTTCGAAGGAACACGCAGAAAGTATATTAGAAATTGTTCATTTTATATTTGCACCTTACGTCTAAATGTGTTTTGTATTTTGTTTCGTTACCCACAACACTTTTGACACACGAACAGGGCATTTCAGTAAAAGAAAAAAATATAAGAGCAAAAAAAACAAAACAAAAAATATACAATTTAGATTATTTTGTTGAGAAAACATACTGTTTTTAATATTTAATCCGAATGTTGTTGTTTTTTTATTTTCCAATACAAAAATTATCCTGGTTTAAATATTTATAAAGAATTTCATTTTCTATGAAATTTTAACGGGAGCCACAAATGGACTTTACTGTTTAAACTACGACTTGTCCTAACTGTACCTGGATTTTATTCATTGTATTGGTTGATTTTATTTTTTCTAACTCTACAACTAAAACTCTAAAGGGCCAACCGTATAAAAAATTACGTAAAAATCTTAGAAACGAACTATTTTAGTAAACGAATTAATAATGATATTGATAGTATATGTTTATTTTATTTTATGGCTCGTGTTCTATTAAAATACCTATAACCAATAAAGTCATTAAACCCAAAACGATTTATTGCATATAGTTTCGAGAAAAAAATGCGTTTAAACTACCATTGGAGGTGTAAGGGTCTCCATAGGCAGTTCTAGGGTTAACAATAATTTCTCAGAGTAAGATATCCTTACCTTTTGGCTAACGTTTCAGACGCTCTCAGACCAACGAATCCATTGTTTCCCAGCTGTTGAGTGATATTTTTCCTTCCAAAAAACGCCTGATGGAAAGACGTAGCTGTTCCTCTTTCTACAACTAAGCCTACGTTGAGAGAAAATAGGATTTAATCAGGTATTAAAGAAGAATGGAAGTGTAGAATATAAATATTCTAAAATTATATAGGCACTTTTACATGGTATGTTTTTCCTTGTAATGCTTATGAGTAATATTTTTCAATATTTTTACGAGATTTGTATCCAAACTGTCATGTATCAAACGAACAAAACGACTGACCAGATTGTGGTAAGAATAAACCGACATTCGTGAATTCGTGTTATCGATTTTATTGGTCTCTATCGAAAATTTCATAACAATACAGAGAACTACTTTCACGTTTCGAGTAAAGAAGTCAACCTAAATAAAAGTTGAAGCCCGGAACGTTACATAGAAGGATTGTTTGTAATAAAACAGAGAAAATAAAGTGGGTCTAAACTGCAGCTGGCAAAATCGTCATAAAACAATTAAATTTTTTATTGTAAGTGTTATTACAAAAGTAAAACGCTATTCGTGTAAACATGACTCACTCAGTTTCAAGAGGTTAAATGTCAGTGCGAAAAACTAATTGTTCTGGGGTTATTCGGAATTCTAATCTGAAAATCAGTTCATGAGCCACACGGGTTAACAGGTCAGAATATGTGCATTAAGGGCTTAGGAATGACCATTTAAAACACTGCAAACCAGAAGGGTAGACAATTTGGTCAGCGAACATCTGCCGCTTACACGGCTACTTTTAACTGACTAGCGAGATTGAATATCCTATAACGTCTTCAGTGGCTCGGCATAGTCAGGTTGTTAGGACGCTTGAATCGCAACCTGAGGGTCAAGAGTTCGAATTCCGATTACACCAAACATGCTCAACCTTTCAGCCGGGAGGGCGTTATGAGTGATAGTCAATCCCATTATTCGTTGGTTGAAGAGTAATGGGAGTTGAAGACTAGCTGCCTTCCCTCTAGTCTTACACTGCTAAATTAGGGACAGCTTTGCTCGAAATTCAAAACAAACAAACATCTTCAAAGCTGAGCGCGAGGAGCGTGTTTAGCAGTATATCGTAGCTCAAGTCTTGGACCTTCCGATGCATAGCTCAACACACTGCTCAGCATGCCATGCCCGGATTTATGTGTTTATATCAATCTAAAAAGAGAAGGTAAAGTATAACTGAAAATGACACAGAACAAAGCGTGACGTAAGAACAAGTTAAATATTACTCATCGGTTTCAGAGCATTAATTCAATATTTCTTCAAGGTTTTGGAAACACTTGTATTGACTTGTATTGAATAACGTGTCTTTCAATACACAGACTAAATGGTCGAGTCTGAAACACGTAGGGTTAGTGGTAATGTCGTCCCTAATTTTGAATTACGGAACAGAAGGAGGCAGGCAGTCCGCAGCATTGTCCAGTTTTGAACCGAGTGACAAGACTGAGTGTTACTCTTATAACACATCAAAGTTGAGTGGAGTTTTCAGCAGTATCGCAGCTGGACTCCCTAAACTTTCTGTCTCGCAGCTTATCACGTTTACCACTAGTATACTCTCTACCCCAAACACACACACATTTGACAACAAAAACCACTGTTTTATAGGATTACCACACGGATGTAAACTTAATATTCCTTTCATTTACGAATGATTTTTGACATTATTAATTTTTCTTTTTTTTTATAAATCTAATATAGTTTCATCTAATCCGGATTAAGAAAGAATCCGGTTAAAAGGTTTAATGTGTAACAAACGACAGAGTTTTTAATCACAGCTATCTTAGTACGAGATTACTAGTGTACTACCTTAATAATTTTAAAGCTCTTACCAAGTTGTTTCAGTTCCAGTTCCAAAGATTGCAGTACTACTAAAGCCTCCTGTCCAGCTTTACCTGCATCGTCTAAATCATTTGAAGTGATTTGGGGTGGAGCATTCGCTGTTGAAATGAGCGAGACTGAGGCAGGGATGCTAATCGAAACTAATCCCCCCCCAAAAAAAGATGAAAATTAATATGATATTTAATTTATTACTGTGATAATTAACAAAGTTATAAGTATTACTTACATTAATAGACGTGAATTTTGACTCGTTATAAAGAATAACTAATAGATATAAAGTGTAAAGTAATTTAATATACAAGCTAAAAAGTATTCCTTGTCTTATGCGCATGCGAAAATAAAAAAAAAAATGTTTTCAAAAATGATTTTAGCAGTTAAGGACCAATAGGACAGGCCTGCGTTGGTTTCACTGTCCTAAAATGTTTATATGTTGTACGGCAATTCCTATGCGCTAAATCCGAAAATGATATTCAATTTTCTCCATCAAGTATAGACTTTCCACAAAAGATCATATGTATTTTTACATAAGTGAATCATTTTTCATTGAAATCAGGTCACGTAGTGTTAGGCCTAAAATGTTTACAACCGCCGGCTATAGATTTCTTTAGACCAGTCGCGATCTGAGAGTTCTTATCGATTGTTCTAGACCCCAACATAACAAGCATAATAATAAAAAATATCCAGCATGGTAAACATTTTTTTTTATTATAGTAAAATGGTTTCTTCCCGATTTGTAAAAAAATTCTTAGATGATTAATAAATAAATAAATATTGTTTTCGAAGTCTGTAAAACTGAATGATTGATGGAAAATCCGTGATTAAAACCAAAATAACTTTTAAGAAGTTTAAATTTGCAGACCTATATAAGAATAAATTAATTTTTTTTTTTTACTTTACTATCAGTTATGCTGGTAAATCCTTCACATGAAATATTTCTGACGGTACATCACAAATAAATTTCGTCTTTTGAGTTCTTATTCTTGTCCAAGTTAGAATAACAACTCACTGTATGCATGTACAATCATTTAATAACAAAATATATCAATATATGTTTAAGTTATATTAATAGAAATTAACTCGTACAAGTAATTAAATATTTTTTTTCTTAGATATAAAGATCAGAAGCTATTATTTTGTTAGATGGCTACCCTCACTGTCAACGATATTTTCTGCCTTAAACCCAACAATATCACACAATGATTGGCCACTTTAAGAGATTCTGGTATCTCATAAAACAACGTCGATTTTCAAAGTACGATAATAAAAATATTGATATATTAAACATTATAACCTTCTGAGGAAATTCACAATAGAGAACGAATACCTACAGAAACCTAAAAGCAACAATACATTCTTTAATTTTGTTATCTATATAAAATTCGATTTTAGCCTTAAGTTACTTCCAAAAGGATGCCCACATACAGAGGAGTTTAGCCATAAGTTGCTTCCAAAAGGACGCCCACATACAGAGAATTTTAGCCATAAGTTACTTCCAAAAGGACGCCCACATACAGAGGATTTTAGCCATAAGTTACTTCTAAAAGGACGCCCACATACAGAGGATTTTAGCCATAAGTTACTTCCAAAAGGACGCCCACATACAGAGGATTTTAGCCATAAGTTACTTCCAAAAGGACGCCCACATACAAAAGATTTTAGCCATAAGTTACTCCCAAAAGAACGCCCACATAGCAGAGTCTATAAAGTAAATCTAAAAACAATGTTTACATTTTATAACTATACTGACAGAAGTAAATTTCAGAACTAAAGATCAGACTATAAAAGGGGAACTTATGCCACCCTTCCCATTATTTTAAGCCATAGCACATGAGCTGTCCGTCAGGGTGGTATTAAGCCATCATGTGCTGCATTAACTCGATAAAATTTAAATGGTTGTGAAACACAAACCATTAGTCCGATTACTTATGCATTTAAGTTCAATATTTGAAAGTCCACCTAACTTCCTCTACCAAACGTCATCGAAATTAGTTAAACCAATTTCTCACAAGAACTACTCAGACCAGACAGACAACTCATCTTTATATGTACAGAAATAAACTTAAAAGCGTTAACTTAACTTTTAACACAAAATAATTATTTGTTACATGTTTTTGCCTGTGTCAACAGAGATATATAGAAATGTGTATCAAGTACTTGGAGCTTGTCTTGAAGAAATCGGTTGATCAGCACAACAGATGCCGATGTCGTTGTTGCTCTGACGACACGTTGACGTTTCTAGATCCTCCACACTATCAAAGGTAAACACACAGCTAGTTAGGTGTTTACAGGTTCCCTGAGCTCCTTTGGACGTGGTACAAGACACTTCTTCCAAAGGTTCACTCTGTTCGGGAAAAATGACCGGAGCATCGAACCCTAAATCTGCAATGAATCCAGTTAGTTTGACATTAAACATAAAATTACACACAAAAAAACATTTCAAGAGATGTCGAAAGCTATAAGAACAACACAAACAAGCTTTTACTTAAAATTTATAACCAAGTAGTAATTAATGAAGGCGTTTTATAATTCAACATAATTATGTAAACTAGGAATGAGTATATAACATTTCAATCACGACCACAACACATTACGGTTATGACGTGTGACACCTTGATTGAAGTATATAACATTTCAATCACGACCACAACACATTACGGTTATGACGTGTGACACCTTCTCTTATTTTCTTAACTTTTTTTTTATGTCTATGTCCGTTACTGCGCAATATATACTGTCCTGTTCTTACTTTAGTCTACATTATCAGACTGGACAGAACACCATTTCATTTGTTTGAATTATTAGCTTATCTAAAATTATTTACAGAATGAGAAACTGGATGAAACACAGTCCATATTTACATTAATTGGAATTATATTATGGATAAACACCTAGTATTTAATTAAAAGTAAAGAAACAAATGTGTTATTGATACACAACTAGCATTTCATGAGAAGTTAACAATATTATTGATACACAACTAGCATTTCATTACAATACGTTAACAATATTACTTATACACAAATAGCATTTCACGCCAATAAATTAACAATATTATTGATACACAAATAGCATTTCATGACAAGTTAACAATATTATTGATACACAACTAGCATTTCATGACAAGTTAACAATATTATTGATACACAACTAGCATTTCATGACAACAAGTTAACAATATTATTCATACATACCTAGAATATTATGACGATAGGTAAACAATAGTAAGTTCACTAAGCGAAAAAGAAAACATTGATGCAACATTTGATTTACAAACGCTATTATAAATAATTTGAAGTTCATTGTATATAAATAAAAACATTTAGGAATTAGTTTTATGTAATTTTCTCCATGAATAATAAAATACATTGTTCAAAAAAAATGTAAAGTGTTTTTACCAAACAGAGACAAAATATTACAAATAATAATATATAATTACTTAAGAAACAAATATCATACTTGGTAAGTTAAAGCATCAGTGCGCTTTAGAGTTCAGGATGTTTCATTATTGCATATTGTATATAGAATACAAGAGTTTTCTTTACGTAATATTTTATATCAGTTATATATAAGATATGTATTTTAATATTATTATTATTGTAAAAGCAAAAATATTAATAACTCAAAATTAAAAGAGCTCTTCAAAGAAAGAAACCCAAAAATTCATGATTATATTTATTTAGAAGTTTCAAATATAAAACAAATATACTTATGTTGTAGATTCTTTATATTAAGGTTTGAACTTTAGTTTTATTATTAAGCTCTTGTGTTTTAAATCATATTTAGTTGTTTGTTTACTTAATACGGTGTATCCTTCTGTTTAGAAAATTAATTATAGATGAAAGTGAATTTGTTTGTTTGTTTTTAATTTCGAGCAAAGCTACTCAAGGGCTATCTGAGCTAGCCATCCATAATTTAGTAGTGTAAGGCTAGAAGGAAGGCAGCTAGTCATCTCCACACACCGCCAACTCTTGGGCTACTCTTCTACCAATGAATAGTGGGATTGACCGTCGCATTATAACGCCCCCATGGCTGAAAGGGCGAGCATGCTTGGTGTGATGGGGACTCGAACCCGCGACCCTCGGATTACGAGTCGAACACCTTAACCCACCTGGCCATGCCAGGCCGTGAAAGCTAATTCAGATTAGAAAATCATTTGTCGGAGAATACTAAAATAAAGCAGAATATCTTATAAAATAACAGAAATATTTTGAAATTCATTCAGTCTCAGTTAAGAAAATCGAATGCTTTTTGATAAGTTCAAAGGAGAAGAAAATATTAAAATTTAAGCATAACAGCAAAGAATACAAAGTTTTATGATGAAGTGGAGTTTATGTAATTATAAGTGAAACAGTACAGTGTTGCTATAGTATCTGGTAAACCTTACGTAGCAAAGGAAAACTACTGTGTTCGTCTTAAGCCTACATACTGTTTGTTTGTTTGTTTTGGAATTTCGCACAAAGCTACTCGAGGGCTATCTGTGCTAGCCGTCCCTAATTTAGCAGTGTAAGACTAGAGGGAAGGCTGCTAGTCATCACCACCCACCGCCAACTCTTGGGCTACTCTTTTACCAACGAAAAGTGGAATTGACCGTCACATTATAACGCCCCCACGGCTAGGAGGGCGAGCATGTTTGGCGCGACGCGGGCGCGAACTAAAAATGAGACTAATATCCCAGCTACATTGGCGTATTTAGGTAGGGGCTAGAGGGGGCTCATCCGTAGGGCCCACGGTCTTAATGGGGGCCCATTGATAATTTTATTCTATGTTAAATTAGATGGGATATAGGGCCCACAAAAGTTATAAGCCCCTGTCCCCCCACAACCTTAGACCCTCTACTGTCAAAGTGAAATTAAGAACTAGTTGAAGTCAAGATACTTCGAGGAAAATAGTTCACAAATTCAAAAGGAAAGAATTATTAGATACCAAGTTAGAGATATTCGTGAGCGAAATATTTCACTCATATGCACTGTGGATAACGTTCTGAAAACATATTTGAATATTTTGGAAATGGTAATGTGTAATATCAGTGTAGTCACCTAAAATAAAATTCTCATTGGTCAAGAAATTACACCTGAAGTCGAACACTAAGAGCTTTAGTAACAGCTGAGAACAACACACAGAAGATCTGTGTTGGTAGGTCCCACAGAAAGATTACATCACATGAAGCACTTACTCTTCCCATGAACTCAAAACATTGGATTTCGTGAGTGCTTGAGCATAAAAATTAAAAGAAAGGATAAATAAAAGCCATCAAGATATTGTTTTATTTCTTTTGAAGGGTTCGTTTAGGTTTGACAACGACTTGGAAGGTACTTTGGATATAAGGTCATTGCAAGGAACGACGAGTTAATGTAATTGCTTTGCTTTAATTGGTTTAAACTTGATATATTAGTATCAGTTTTGATAGGATTGTAAAGTCTGAAAAATGCTTTGTCGCATGCATTCATGGAATTACCTGAGAAATGATCAAACGTCTTTGAACATAATAACTCATTATGTTATACTGCATGTCGTGTCCTCTAATAGTGGTTTAAAACAAAGAGCGTCCAGGCTTCCGACCCAAATTTGGTTCAGACCCCAACGCCTGATTACGTTTGGAAGTGCTTTGTAAGAAGAGTGGCGACCTTTTGCCAAAAGGTGTGCACCTAAAGTTGGTGACGAGTTTCGCTAGCGGATTCAGACTGTGGTTAACGCCAAAGGTGGACCTACTTTCTTCTGGAGTACTTCCAAAGGGGTGAAAAGTCTTTCCACTGTTCTCAAGACGTGATGCCCTAAAACTTTCACAATTTATCATATTTCTGGGACACATGTTGTAATGAATTATTTCTCAATTTCAACACAGGCATTTTTTTTTACTTAATAATTATGGACATTTGTAGGGATAAGTGTACGAAAATACCAATGATGAAGGAACGTCTCTCAATATCGAGTGAATTATATCACTTTCAGTGCACCACAGTATACACAAAGTTATATATTTTTATACAAAACCTCAGTTTGATTACATTTATGAAGACGATGAAAGTAAGCCAAATGCGATCTGATCGCATGTTTGTTTGTTTGTTTGTTTGTTTGTTTTTTGAATTTCGCACAAAGCTGGTCGAGGGCTATCTGTGCTAGCCGTCCCTAATTTAGCAGTGTAAAACTAGAGAGAAGGCAGCTAGTCATCACTACCCACCGCCAACTCTTGGGCTACTCTTTTACCAACAAATAGTGGGATTGACCGTTACGTTATAACGCCCCCACGGCTGAAAGGGCGAGCATGTTTGGCACGATCGGGATGCAAACCCGCAATCCTCAGATTACGTGTCGCACGCCTTAGCACGCTTGGCCATGCCGGGCCGCGATCTGATCAAACTATGGCATAACTAGTTACGTCTATTGATATAATGTAATACACCTGTTTTAGGTATTTAGGTTATATGTTCAATTTATCATATGTTAAACAACAAAGCGCGGACAAAATCAATAAGAATTACTAACTAAAGTAAATAATAGATCTAATAGGAAAAACTTGTATGCTTTTGGGATAATTATATCGTTAGATTTATTTTATATATATCCTAATTTATCGAAGATATATTCCTTATTAGGAGTATCGGTCTCATAAAAATCAAATGAGAAATGTCAAATGTATCCTCTCTAAGAATTATATCCTTTATGAAAATTCCAATTATAATAGTTTATAAGAATTTGGCTTAAAATAGTTTATGAAGATTTGGGTTATAACCCTTTATGAAAATTTAGTGTATACTATTTTATGAGAATTTGGGTTATAATCATTTATGAAAAATTGGGTTACAACCGTTTGTAATAGTTTATGAAAATTTGGGTTACAACCGTTTATAATAGTTTATGAAAATTTGGGTTATAATCATTTATAAAAAAAATTGGGTTACAACTGTTTATGAAAATTTAGCTCATAATAATTAATGAAAATTTGGGTTATAATCATTTATAAAAAAACTGGATTACAACAGTTTATGAAAATTTAGTTCATAATAGTTAAAAAAAATTTGGGTTATAATCGTTTCTGAAAATTTAGTTTCTAACCGTTTATGAAAATCTGGGTTATAATAGTTTATGAAAATTTGGATTATAATCATTTATGAAAATTTGGTTTATAACAGTTTATAAAAATGTGTGTTCTAATCCTGTATGAAGATTTAGGTTACAGAACTTTGTAGGTTACCTGATACTCTTCAAAAAGTATAGTTAGTTTTCCTGAATTTAATCATACTTTTAAATCTAGCTTCTACAAAACCTGGAAGAGATCGAGTCTAGTTGTGGAAAATAACCCAGTGGTCTGTGAATCGTGTAACCCACACATTTTCAGTCGTATCTACATAAGTCACTTGGAGTTTAAATATTCCCCAGAGAGTTAGGGTTAGAAACTTCTTCTCGAAGGAGACATTACTGAACTATTTCTGTAGTTCCTGCTTGTTGTTCAGGAAAATATTTTATTTGTTTTAACATCAAACGTGTGTGAGGAAATAAAATAAATATGCATTAAAGAAAAAGTGGACCAATAGAATAAAACATTTTTATACCATAGGTTTGTTTCACGTGGACACTGACGCGTTGAAAACTTGTCGTTCTACAACGGGTAATTCCGCTCCCAAACTGGAGTGGAAGTGAACCAACGTCACCTGGTGGACATCTGGGTATATTTGCTGAATAAAGAATTTGTGAATGAAGAAGACGCCTCATAAGATCCTGTTATTAAGTTCTTGAAGAAGTTCAGGGTTAGTAACCAGCTAGCTTGTAAAATGTTTCTCCCTTAGCCAGAGTTATGTTAAACTGCAAGTAGCACTACACCCCTAGCGGCCATATTAGAATATACCAACACCTGTAAAAAGCTTTAATACTGAGGCTATATACTTCACTATGTTATACTTTTACATTCAGTAAAACCTGCTCTTTTTCTGTTATCTCACACTGTTTATTACAAACGACGAAGGATAGACTGTTGTTATTTGAATATTTATATCAGTTCTGAGACGAATGATTGGACTGAATCAACTTTACGACAGTTGGAAGTTGGTAAGGAAACGAAAAACAAGTTTGAAATAAAGGAAAAGAAAAACTTGAATGGATTCTTCAATGAAACATAAACACTTGCACATTTCAGAGAGACACTAGGTTAATTTATGTTAAGTGAACACATTCAGCAGTTATTTTTTTGTCCTATAAACAGCTATCACATATGTGTGGCCAATAATAATCCTTATCTTATGTAAAACAAGCATACACATGATGCCAGTAACACTCTTTATGTTACGTTCAACAATCATACACATGTGGCCAATAACACTCTTTGTTTGTTTGTTTTTTAATTTTGCGCATTGCTACACGAGGGCTATCTGCGCTAGCCGTCCCCAATATAGCAGTGTAAGACTACAGGGAAGGCAGCTAGTCATCACCACCCACCGCAAACGCTTGGGCTACTCTTTTACCAATGAATAGTGGGATTAACTGTCGCATTATAACGCCCCCACAGCTGAAAGGACGAGAATGTTTAGTGTGACCAGGATTCAACCTCGCGACCCTCAGATTATAAGTCACATGCCTTAACCAGCTGGCCATGCCGAACCGACACTCTTTGACTTGTGTAAAACCATCATACACGTGTGACCAATAACACTCTTTGTCTGATGTACAACAATCATACTCGTGTGACCAATAACACTCTTTGTTTTATGTACAACAATCATACACGTGTGGTCAATAACACTTATTATCTTACATCCAACAATCACTCACATGTAACCAGTAACTTATAAAATAATACATATATTTCACAGCAAAGCATCAGACGACTAGAGTCAGCGATTTCACTACTATTCTTGAAATTGAAGCATTGTAAGTGTTACAATAACATTTCTAAAGATTAAAAAGATAATATCCCGCGAAATATAAAACTACGAAGGTGTACTAACGTATTTCTAAATAAAGAGTAATTCATTCTTACTTTCTGAATATACGTATATTTTGATGGTAACTGTGTTGACATTGTTGAAAATTATTCAGCTGGCCATGACACAAACTTCGTTATCTGATGTTAGCTGAAGTGTTTCTGTTTACATGTTTATTAAAACACACGAAAAGATACTTTACCGATGGCTAAATTAATGTAATTCAAAATACAGACATCCTAAACTATAACTGACGTAGCGCGAATCACCACATTCAGCAATTGTAGCTAAAATTAAAAAAACAACAACAACGTCTTAGCTTAAAGAATGAAAGAACCAGTTTCTCTCATTGGCTAATTAAAGTCAGTGACGTAACTGCAAAGTAATTTAGCCCTCCTTTTATTTACCTATAAATGTAGTAACGATTACAACTGACAGATAATATTAACTTAACAGAGCAGCTCAACAGTCCATTAACTCAAAGAGTTAATTGTGGGGAGCTTGTTACTAATAATATTAAATGATCTTTGTATCTCGTAGCTACAGACAAACATTAGAGACAACTGGAAATTATGGTTTAGGTTCAGTATCACTAGTAAGTGATTCTGGTGAGTGCAGTAAGTGAAACAAGAAGACTGTTTAATGCTAGCAAGCAGACTGACGAGGACGTTTAGTCATTAATACTGAGCGTGCAGCAAAAAAACCTTTCAGTCTATTATCGTCCTTAAGTTAACATATATATAAATACACCACACTGTTATCCTACCTTGTCGTTTCTTTCTCTCTCTATATATATATATATGTACACAACACTGTTATCCTACCTTGTCGTTTCTTTCTATATATATGTATATAAATATATACACAACACTGTTATCCTACCTTGTCGCTTCTTTCTCTCTCTCTCTCTATATATATATATATACACAACACTGTTATCCTACCTTGTCGCTTCTTTCTCTCTCTCTCTCTATATATATATATACACAACACTGTTATCCTACCTTGTCGTTTCTTTCTCTCTCTATATATATATATATATACACAACACTGTTATCCTATCCTTGTCGTTTCTTTTCTATATATATATATATATACACAACACTGTTATCTACCCTGTCTTGCTTTTCTTTCTCGATATCTCTCTATATATATATATACACAACACTGTTATCCTATCTGCCTTGTCGCTTCTTTTCTCTCTCTCTCTCTCTATATGTAATATATATACACAACACTGTTATCCCACCTTGTCGCTGGCAATATCTATATCTCTCTCTATATATAATATATATACACAACACTGTTATCCTACCTTGTCGCTTCTTTCTCTCTCTCTCTCTCTATATATATATATACACAACACTGTTATCCTACCTTGTCGTTTCTTTCTCTCTCTCTCTATATATATATATATACACAACACTGTTATCCTACCTTGTCGCTTCTTTCTCTCTCTCTCTCTCTCTATATATATATATACACAACACTGTTATCTACCTTGTCGCTTCTTTCTCTCTCTCTCTATATATATATATATACACAACACTGTTATCCTACCTTGTCGCTTCTTTCTCTCTCTATATATATATACAACACTGTTATCCCACCTTGTCGATTCTTTCTCTCTATATATATATATATACACAACACTGTTATCCTACCTTGTCGTTTCTTTCTCTTTTTCAATCCATGAACAGTGAACGTAGAAGTGAAAAATAGAACAATAACCAAATTTGACAATATTCTTTTCATTACTATTTCCTGTAAAACAAAGAGAAAGAGACAACGTTTATTGCACCACGAAACGTTGTCTATTTTGACGTCACTATTAGTTTTAGGTTATCGTAATGTAACTTTAAAAGTGTGAGTATAATTGATTTATTAAACTGACAGTTGTGTAAGAAAGAAGTCACTGTTAAGACCTGTGATATTGTTCGTGTAAAATGACATGCTATGAAAAATATCACACAGAGTAAAATTGGATAAGACTGAACCTAATTATTAAATGTCCAAATAGTTAGCAATGTTAGTTCGAATCTGACACATAGTTTACAACTAAACTACAATCATAAAGATATTAAACGAATCTTCACTCCTTAAAGACAAAAGAAAAAAAAAACACGCATGTATATGACAGAGGTTGCTTAGCAACGTAACTGTAAATATAAATTTGCATATATATATACAAAAAATACATATTTTACACTAGCGTATAAAATTTATTACATACAAATAGCACTGTAAATAGAAATTTAAAATAATAATTAATTATTACTTCATTTTGTGTGAAACATACATGTACGTATCAAAATCACTGGCTTTGTGACAGAAACTAACCGTTCTCTAATTCCCTAATACGTTACACCTTGTGTTTATCTAACTAACTGATTAATTTTATTTATTGAACAATTACACAAAACAAGTTACTCTTGGTGTGCGAATCTATCAGTGTTTTATAGACAGTATTAATTCTGGAAAAATCATTTAACCCTAATTTATCTTAACCCTAACTTATCCTGCTACTTGGAAATAAAAAATTAATATTGATACTGCTGTACCATCAACATGTTTTGAACGCGAAGATATGAACAGATTTAGATCTTTTTTTTTTAAATACAACTTTTAGGTATAATCAGAGACACGACAACAATTCTTAAGCACAAAACAGAAAAATGAACTATACTTTCGTTCACACCGCGAGAATCATACCCCGGAATTTAGTTTTACAAAGAGGTCAGAGGCGACGGACAAGAATGCTCAGACAGAATTTATTTAGAAGATTATTGGCCAATAACTACAGCATTCAGAAATTATCGGAATTTAAACATAAATATTCAGAGTGTTAACACATACAAAGAAACTTCGGCAGATGTCCTAAACCTTACGAGTTCTAGAAACAATTATTTGATTTGCGCATGCGCTGATAAAACATTGCTAGTAAGCGTGGAAATAGTTACTTATACAAATGGATAATTACATGAATATTGTGTTTTAAAATGTATGTATACGGAAATTCAACAGATTTTCTCTTCTTTCCTCGATATAGTTCAAATACGAATAAAAGAAAAATTTTAGAACATCTTTTATTAAAAATGACTACAACAATAACAAGTCTAATTGTGCATAATCGAACACACGTATGTAATGTGAAAAATTTAGGGTTAACCTTGTTCTGGAATTATTATACAGTCCCCCATTTTTAGATTAAGGTGACTCAAGTAACTATATTACGAAATAAAATTAGAAACGTGAATCAAAGTGCAAATAGCATTTTTATTTGACTTTGAAAGATTCAAGGACTTATTTTTAATGATGCATTTTACAGAACGCATGCGTATTTCAAATACTTCCCAGAATGATGTACGTTTCTTAATCGTTAGACCGTAGAGCAGAAGTATTGGGACAAGTTCTTTAGTATTTGAAGAACTTTAGTATTTAGTATTCCAGCCAATCACTGAGCACCTATCCGGTCTTGACGTCAGCTATCTTAGGAGAAAAAAGTCCCAACGATACCTTTACCTGTAATTTTCAAGGTCCATCTTAACTAGTACACCTCTTTATACTTGAAGGACACTGGGCGTATATGTTGTTTTGTGGGGTTTTTTTTTCACCTTAAAAGCTTAGCTTCACATTGTTTTTATAGTATATTGTAATTGTTTATTACAATAATACTCTTTTTTTTTTTTAAATGGTAACTGAATCTAAACTTTCGTGTCTTACTACACATCTTTTCAAGAGTTTTTCTTCACCTGTTATTAAAATGTGGTCTCATTTACGATCCTAAGCAAAGTAGACATGACATTTAGATATCTTATAATATTATTAAAATGTAAGTATGTAAGTAGGTTGATTAATCTCTCACTGTCAACTTTAATTCTGATTTATAAAGAAACAACATTAGTTATAAAGGAATAAAAACATTGTATTTAAAGTCGACTATTCGCTTGCCAGCAAACATGATTTGTAGGTGTGGTAAACGTCTAAATTTAATGAAAACTATACATAACAAAGTATGAACATGTTTGTTTGTTTGTTTGAATTTCGCGCAAAGCTACTCTGGGGCTATCTGCGCTAGCCGTCACTAATTTAGCAGTGTAAGACTAGAGGGAAGGCAGCTAGTTAGTTATCACCATCCCCCCTGAATGTTGGGCTACTCTTTTACTAATGAATACTGGGATTGACAGCTAGTTTATAGCACTCCCACGGCTGAAAGAGCGAGCTTGTTTGGTACAACCGGGATTCGAACGCGCGATCCTCAGATTACGAGTCGAACGCCTTAACCCACCTGGCCATGCCAGGCCTGAGCATGTTTGTTAAATACTTTTAAACGTGAAACATTGTTGAGACTCGTTAATTGTAGAATTTTGTCTTCCAAGTTTAGCTAAAAGGCAAAAAAGACTTTCGTTTTATGTCGGCAGACATAGAAGAAATGTATTCATTCAATTTTCTATAATTGAAGACATGAAATATCTTTTATTTGATTTAAACTTCACAAGAGGCCCCCTTCCTCCAATCTGATGGTGAGTCTGAAATCTTACAACGCTGAAAAGCGGATTTTGATACCGATGGTGAACACAGCATAGATAACCCATTGCGTCGCTCTGCGTTTAACTACAAAGAAACCAAAACTTCACGACACTTATTTCACTCACATACACAACTACGACCCCCGATCCTTGTGCTGAATCCTTCATTTTATTTTTATTGCCTTCACTAAGCATAATTAGAGATTAAGTAAAGGAAAAGCGAATAAAATGGCCACCCTAGAAACGTGTAAAGTGAAAAAATTAACCCACTGCTCAAGTTAATGATCACAACCAATTGAGGAATTTAACCAAATTTCAAGTACTTTTTGTTATTTCCTTAACACAAATATTTTATGTAGCTACCACCAGGAGTCGACAAATACTTCCCTTTATTTAACAGCTGAAATTCAGAAGTTGATATTATTTAGGTGAAATAAGAAACGAACGTATGGTTTGATTCACTTAATACACAACAGATGTTAGGCAAGGCACTTCAGTTTATACTTGAAAAAAAAAAAAAACGGATTAAAGTGCACTTTATAAGAATATATCGTATTAATAGTTTTTCCAAAGTGTCACATTCATGAAATTAAACAAATCCAGTAAAAATAAAGTGATAAAAGGAAATCGTTGAAAGAAAAATATATTTATTATAGAGGGATTTTGATATTAATAAAAAAACTAGTCTTTTTATTAGGACAAGCAAATAAATTTCGGTCTCTTGTAGTATCACATCCTAGACAGAGCTGGTTGGCTGCCATATCACGTGACTTCATCCAAGAATTTTTGTGGTTCCTTGAATAGTGATTCGTTGACATAATAATAAAATTTTGTCCGTTAGTTAAACGAAGCGTTGTTCGTAATCACATATTGTTTGTTTTAAAAGTAATAGTATGGTTCATGCCTTGTATAAAAGTTGCTTACTCACTGCTTCCTTACAAATTGTAAGAAGCCATCGTATTGGCTGAAAAACTTTTTTTTTTTTAATTTTGCTCCTCCCTCTCTCCCACTCTAGCAGAACAGCGGGAAGTCCACGGACTCGCAACGCTAAAATAAGAGTTAGTTTACTCTCGGTGGACACAGCAAATAGACCAATGTGGCTTTGCTATAAAAATTACACACCCGCACATTGTGTGTATAAATTTAGTTATGTGGGACATCATATGTTTCAACAAATATAGTTGTTTTACGATATACGATCTATGTTTCAGTCTCATGGTATATAAACATTAAAATGGTATCTCAACATAATGGTCGCTTTTCTGTCTTGAGGTTGTATGACAACTTGGAAAGCGTATTTATCGGGTCTCTGTAACGAAATGATTATTTGCCACGTCGGCCCGGCATGGCCAGGTGGTTAGGGCGTTCAACTTGTAATCTGAGAGTCGCGAGTTCGAATTCCCGTCACACCAAACCCGCTCGCTCTTTAAGTCGTGGGGACGTTATGATGTGTCTGTCAATCCCACTATTCGTTGATAAAATAGTAGCCCAAAAGTTGACGGTGGATGGTGTTAACTAGCTGCCTTCCCTCTAGTCCTACGCTCATAAATTAGG